>NW_006766963.1:71720-105818 GCF_000275845.1 Dichomitus squalens LYAD-421 SS1 | reverse complement strand
CGGATGGCGGGGATACCGCCAGACGTACACCTGACCAGCGCAAGAGGCGAGACCCAGGGGCGCAACCGCACCCAAAGGCCGCAGGTTTATAGCCCGTTCCCTTGCCTTAAATGGCCGGGACTGGGCGGACGTCCGCAATGCACCTTTCCTGAGCCCTGCCCCCTTCCACACCATTTACGTACTCGAACGTCTCACTCTCGCCCCTGTCTGTACCCTGGCACATCCCCTTGCACCATCCCTCATCGACATCTCTCCCACCACACACCCTTAGATTGCATGAGCATCCTGCTCAACTATGTCCCGCCGACCTCCATCATCACCCAAGTAGACAACAATGTATTTACTGCCTACCATGAGGCTCGGCCTCGCAGGGCAATAAACGGGATCTAGAAGAAGAAGAAGAAGATTGAACTCACTCGAATCCAGGGCTTAGGTTCAACTCTCTTCAGTGAACCTTGGTTTCGCATTGTCGGAGAGGTTCATGCAACCCGCATGTGTGCACGGGTGTTCCCTCCCTGTGTATGTCTTATCTGGGCGCCTGGGCCAACCTTGTTGTGGCATTCTGAGCGAGAGTCGGATTGACGGAGAGCCAAAAAAGTCTACGTTTGATGATGGTCGTCGCGACGTACACCTGCTTCAGGTGAGCTACCAGAAATGTTTGGTCAGTTGTCTGTTAGCGGATACAATGAAGCGTGCACATGGTTGAGAGCGGTCGCTCAGCGGCTCATCAAGAGAACTTCGTAGATTCCTGCCCTTATCAACCACTCTAGAATGTGCTGCGATCCTACTAGAAGCGTTCAGGAACATATTCTGTCGGATGCACTTAGTATAGCTGGTACAAACGAGACTTGCCTGCAGGCCCCCCGCCAATAATCTGTGCGTCGCCAGGGGACACGATCCATGGATCACGACGCGTACAGAGAGCTGTGAAAACAGTGATTACCCTCCAAGGCCCTCTCCAGGTCGAGATTTTGCGCATCAATGCTGTCATTTGAGAAGCCTCAGAGTTCGACTACAACTTGAAGTACTTTCGCAGAGCTTTAGCCTTCCGCCGCGTGCGTCCTGAGAGCGAGTCACATTTAGCCAGGGTGTAGAACAGAACATATCATCGGCAAGAATAATACCCTCTCATGCGATAGCCAGCCTCGAATAGGTGGCAAATGATTTGAGAGCCAATAAAGCCATAGGTGCAAGTAACCTGTTTTCGACACAAGGCAACATCAGAGGCGACCAGTATGAGTATGACGTTACTGACAAGCACGAGATTTTCTGGTGCCATAGTCAGCCTACACAGGTAGCAGATACAAGGGTTTTCCGAGGAAGCCTCTTGACTCGTCGACTGACTTGTATACCAATAGCTTCCGAGACCTGGAAGCTTGCACCCACACGGGCAGTACAGAGCAAGAAGCTGAGGGTGTATGTGGGGAATGGGCGTCGAGCGCCTTCCCCGATCTCATGGCTGCCTCCGGCCTCATAAAATGTGTGCTGAGATACTTGCACCATTACCTGCATGGCGACATTTGTGGGCACTGCATATGTACCTGGATATTTAAGCGAAAGCGAAGGAGACGTCAGCCTACCCGTATGCATCAGAAGGCTCATATGTACACAGATGTTGTGAAACAACCTTAGGGCCCGATCTACTTGAGCTGATATAACCTACTGTGTAAGCGCACTCGGCGACCCAATTCGAAGTGGTGTTGCGCCCCGCCCTCAAAGAGGTGTAGCAATTTAGAGTCACAAGCATGAGCTTCAAGAAAAATGATATCGAGCTAGTAGAGCGGGTGGCGAATCTAGGACGTTGGACATGAAAGGATCCCTGACATCGGAACATGGTCAGCGACTACGCGCACACTGACCAAACGAGGACAGGTGGCTGCATCGTTTTCCCACGAGGAGCGCCCCCGGCGTGTCAGTCTGAACCACCCTCCTCGGATTGTTACTACTTCCATGCTATACCAAGAAGGCTATCTTGATGGGCCTCACGATGCTACTCGAGGGCAAGCTCATTGCTTCGAGGGCCTCACGGGCAGTACACGTTCCGTTGCCAGACTAGATCAGGCTTTGATCACATAGATATCCTTCAAGTCCAACTCGGTGCCGCGTTTCAGTTCGTTCCCTCTGCGTTGCCAAAGGCTTATGGAGATGTCCTGACACTAGATATGTCTGGCACACATCTCTCATTGTGAATGGCTACCTTGTGTTGCTTCGATAGTATACTGTACGGCTTCATGGCATCTCCTCGGCCTGAATTAGCCTCACGCGTCTCGCACTCACCAATCAGACTGGCCTTCACAGCATATGCCCATGAATGGCAACTGACTACGTCCTCGGGGACCGGATACCATGGCCGATGGCCGAGCCCTGACACACTCAGCGCTCCAGATTTGTGTTTCGCTGGGAAATCAGATTGAGTACCAGTTCAAGCCTTCGGCGCAGACAAGTACAACTGATAGGCGTGCGCGCCAGCAAGGAATCAGACCGGCATAGCCTACTGTGACATGCCCGTGCGTTCCATCCCGAATGTCTTACACATTCCCCGACAGACGGTATCGCTTGCCTACGTATAAAAGCGACCAGAGAACAACATGAAGAGCACACTCACAGTCATTCAACCCCGCCCCCAACGCAAAGCCACATTCGGAAAGTCACGGTGATGTCTTCCAGCAAGCTCGTCCTGGTACGCATGTTCGTGTTTAGGCAAATCCCCAGGCTTAACCTCTCATAGGTTACCGGCGCATCCGGTTACATCGCAGCTCACGTCGTTCAGAAGCTTCTTGAATCTGGATACCGCGTCCGAGGGTACGACAATTCGTCGGTCACTACTTGCACACTGCTGACGAGTATGTATAGCACTGCTCGTGGCAAGAAGGTCGACTTCCTCCGCGAGTTCTGGAAGGCAAACCCCCATTTCGAGGCCGTTCAGATAGAAGACATCGCGACGAGCGATTTCACCGAGGCTCTTAAAGGTGATGGTTTTGCATCTTCTGAACGTCTTCATGTCTGATTCTTTGTTAATCTGCGGCCCTCCGTTCACTCCCCTCCATTAGACGTCGACGCTGTACTTCATATGGCGTCACCTCTCGCCGGCACACAGACCGTAGAGACCACGATCAAGGCGAGTATCATCGTGCTTCTACACGTGTTGTTGAATGAACATGTCGATTCAGAGTGCCATAGAAGGGACCCTCAATGTGCTTCGCCAGGCTACTGCTCAAGGCGTGACGAAGTTCGTTCTGACAAGTAGCTGGGCTTCATTGGTTGATCGTGAGTTAACAGCATTGCTATGATATTATAGGATGGCCACTGATTGAGCAAGGGTCGTAGCCGACGCGAAGCAAGGCTATGAGGGTCTCACGCTCTCAGAGAAGGGTACGTTTCAGTGTAGCGTAGGTGGTCGTCGCCTTGATGAATCGGCTATGAATTCTGCAAACAGATTGGGGAAAGACGTCTCGCGAAGACCTCCTTCAACCCGGTCGCAGCGATATGTATGTCTATAGCGGGACGAAGATTCTTGCGGAGCAAGCAGCATGGGAGTTCACCAAGGAGCACCCTGAGGTTGACCTCGCCACCAGTACGTGTCTTATCTCCTCTCCTTCCACACCTCATGATACTGATACTGATATCCATCACGCGGCTCAGTATGCCCGCCCTTCGTGTACGGCCCGCCGATCCTCCCGCTCTCCAACTCCTTCCTCGGCACCCCCGGTCTCCTCTACCAGCTTATCGTCGGTGAAGCAGGCCGACCGCTCCCCTACCAGATCTCGCCCTTCTGGGTCGACGTCCGTGACGTTGCGCTCGCTCACGTTCGCGCACTTGAGCTACCGCCGCTCCCGCAGGGCGCAGATCGCCAGGAGAAGCGCTTCCTCATAGCGAGCCCCGTTGCCTTGACGTTCGACAGCGCTGTGAAGCATCTTTACGATACACGCCCTGAGCTGCGCAAACGGCTTCCGTCGCTCGAGGAGGTGTCTCAGTTCCCGGGCCCTCTGTCGAAGAACGACACGACGCGCGCTAAGGAGGTCCTTGGTATCACGGAGTATGTTGATTGGCGGAAGACGCTGGAGGAGACTATCGATGCGCTTGTGGAGGCGGAGAAGACATGGGCGTAAGGTGCTTGTTTATTCCCTGAACGCATGAGCGCATGTAGACGCAAATGACAAGTTGGCCGTCACATCACATCGAAACGATTCATTGGGAGAAGGCGTGAGTTTCCTCTTATCCTGCATCGCACCGCGTCGCTTCAGCCTTGGCGCAGAGACTTGAGAGGGCCAGATAATCAGCCGCGGGCGGGACGAAAGCATCAACACGGAACAGAGAAAGAGACACTAGGAATGCACCTGAGGGACCGCGCCGTTTGGCGTTTGGCGTCTCCAACAGAAGCAGAAGCAGAAGCAGAAAGCCGGTTGCACATGTCAGACCACCCAATCAGGCATAGTCCTCGCTTTTCAGCATATACGGGGACATATGCACTCGTCCCCATCATCTACGCCCACAAGAAAGGGTAATATCAGCGTCAGAAGCCATCAGACGTGTATGCCGACTAGACCCAGTGCTCATTTGCAAGAATCCGCCGTGACCTTGTTGTACCTGAACCTCTGAAGAGCAGCCATACCATGAAGTGCGCCCAGAGACGAGCTGAAATGTATAAGGTCCAACTCTGAGCTGGTAGACGTTAGAGTATATTGCCCGCTCTCGGCTGACCTGGATTGGCCAGGATTGTAGGTAGCCTATACTTCGTCCGCCTCTCCGTCCGGCATTCGCATCGTCAAAGGTGGTTTGTAGGATGGGTCTTCGATCTGTATGCGGTTGTCCCGTCAGTCATGTACCATGTAGGATAGAGGGTACAGAATCTATGCAGACGAACTCTTCTCAAGCTGACTGATGTGCGCCCATCCTGATCTTGTGAGGTGGATGCTTCGGCGAAGCGAAGGTCCGAAAGCGTGATGCTTGTCCTGACGCCGACAGGTATTCTTGAGAGGGCTTCGCGGACGTTGATCCTGTGATCAGAAGGGCGTCGGTTAGATTTAGGGTGCATCTTATGTGATAGGACGAAACGGACATGGCGAGGAGAGAGTTTGCATACACTGGGTGGCGATGTTCAACCGGCGGATAGACAGCGCATGCAAATGGGTGGACGTACGGTTGTTTATCGTGTTGTAGAGCGCGAGGTAAACTAGATTGTTAGGCATTGCTATGAACTACTCATGTGTCGGCCACCTTTCAGTAGATCGAATTTTATGAAGGGAAACGCACACAGATGAGTATCGCAACATCCATCGCACTGCGTGAGCGTGAGCATTAGAAGGCACATACGTGACAATGGTACTCACCTTGTCAGTGCCCCACTTGTGATTGAGAAAGTCACGATTCGGTTTACCAGAGTGTTCGTGCTGGATCAGCAGCTTTGAGAACCATGACAACAAGCCCCAATTAGCAGGCGCACTACTTTTTCATCGAAGACTGGCGACTCTTGAGAATGAGCCATATGAACACAGCGATGGTCACATCACATGCCGCGGCAACAGCGAGCGATGCCGCATAGTAGTCCTGCGGCAATTTGAGAAAGCGACCATCAGTGCCCTCATCGTAGACTCACCATGATTCTGTGGAACTCCGAGAACTTGGGATACTTAAACCTGGTTGCATTGTCACCTCTATCCATATCTTTGGAAGAATGTAGACATAGTACATACTCAAGTACCATGACGACTATCGCAATGACGGGAATTTAGAATACGCCGGATAACGCGTCGATGAGAGACGTACCAATCCCCAATACTATTATCCATCCAAGACGTGAATGAAGGAGCAATGTCATCAATGAAGGGTACGAACCAAAATGACACGATGCGAGGAGCGTCTACCATTGACGTCAATACATGCCATGTGCAGTATGCGAACAGACGTATACTCACTATGCCACCGATGATCAGTAGGTGAAACCGCCGATTCATTCTCTCGGAAACTATACATAATTTCAAACTACACCAGGAATCCAGACTCTGAAAGCACTTACGAATGAAGAGGCGCCGTATATAGAACCTAACGTGTATGGTCAGTCGAGATACCGCATGGACGTCATATGTTGTGCGCACAAGTGGATAGAGAAGATGATAACCGTCTGCTAATGATCATAATCGGTCGATCCACGGGAGCTAGACTGCACTACATACGGTAATGAGTGTTGTAACCTGAGAGGCAAGCAGAGCGAATCAGCACCTGCAATACAGGCGGCATCGAATGCAGCATCACTTACATCATCGGATCTGTCCAAGTAGGGGGTAAGGTTCAGCATATGCGGGAGGCCGAAGAGGTGAGCAAGCATACACTCGAGTCAGTAGTTGAGAGCTCGGATTGCATTGTTCAAGAACCAAAGCGCGAAAAATGTAAGCGCAAATGAGAAACGTATGAACCGTCTCAAGTAGCCTGAATCGCAAGATCGAGATGAGGATATGACAGAATGTGTCTTTGCAGCATACCAGATGAAGAAAACCTAACAAGCACTCCGTGAGGACTGTTCCAACGCCGCGTGAGGCAGAGCACTTACGAACGACTTCAGCTTCCACGTGTCTGTGATCCAGCTGCTGTTGAAGTAGAGGTAGGTTTGGAGAGTGGTAAGGCCGTATAGCCTAGTCGAAACAAAGGTGGTCTTAGCGGCGTGTTTAATTACGAAGGGGTCGAACGACTTACGCTACTGAACACAGGTCACCCACGAGCAACACACCAAGCGTAGGAACCAAGGACATTGGGAAGCACTGATTTGATTGGCTGCTCCCCTAGCCTCTTATGAGGTTATATCCTCTGCCGAACACTCGGCAGTGTGTCGCGAGTGGCCGGGCGAGGTCGACGTCCTTGGCATGCACAGACTTCGGATCTCAACTGAGTGGCGGGTTTCGAGGGTGTGGGGAGCCGCTACCGCCGACCTCAAATGAACAGATCCGGTTCGAGATGGAGAGTCCGCCCAGAACGTTCAGCATTCTGTCGCTATCGACGAGTATCCAGACGGGGTCTAAGGCGCCGTAGGCTGATATCAGATGCTGTGGGCGAGATTGAGAAGCCTGATCCACTCATCAAGCGAAGCGTTGAAATTTGATGTAGATTGCGGAAAGGCTGCGTCACACTACCTGAGGCTGTCAGGAGAGCTGTTTGTATTTCATATATTGGACGTAGTAGTGCAGATGATGATCTTGTTTCCTGCATCGTATGAGCGGTAAGCATACCTGCGCACAATCCAGAAAGTCCTAGATTTAACATGTAGTTCTCCTAGAAAATATATAAGACTGCATGATGACTGCACCTCGTGCGGCGGCGGTCGACACACGTACTAGGTGAGGATTAGAACACAAGCTATCCACCAGTACGGCGACAATGACACGTGAGCGACCGCGGAGGGTCTGCTCTCAGACAGTACTAGAGTCCACTCCATCGTAGCTTGTGCTCCATGACAAATGGGCGATAAGGAGATGACGAAGAAGGTGAGTGTAGCTTCTCAACTTGTCCGCAAGCGGCCGGGAGGCAAATGTTCCCTTAGACGCTCATTTGCTCCCACGGTGTCGACGAACGAGATGCGCTAGGTGGCTTGACCTACGTGCGGGCGAGCGAACTCAAGTATTTCGTGCGGCGAGTATCTTTATCTCTGAGATCTTCTTACTGAACTACCGCTACAATCAGGTCGGACGCTTGCACTCGATAAAATCTGCGGAACCCTACCCAGTGACAAACTTTCCCTGTCACCGTGGGCGTGGGGCTGCTACTACCGTGCTACGTGTGATTTCGATGGCGAAACGATCTAAGGATAACGGTTTCCAGGTACCCAATCGATTGTAGGCGTATGCGGTCTTCAGCGCTGCTCGCGCCGAAAAGGAAGCAAAGCTCAAGGAGTTCTTGCACTGCCTGCGGCAAGGTAGCGCCAAGAAGTGTATAAACTCCACTCATCACCGCTCGCGCTGAGTGATTTATCCCGGTATACATCCTCGGCGGGAGAGTGTCTCATTATGGGCTTACAGGATGACACCAGTGCCGGATTAGTGCGCCTCGCTGGAGGCTCCCTGGCCATAGTCATTGTTGTTGTAGCCTGGCGACTATCCTCTCATAGCAAAGTGCGCAAACACTTCCCTCCTGGGCCTCGGCAGCAGCCTCTTGTCGGGAATCTCAAAGATATACCCTCCGGAGGCAACGAATGGGACGCATACGAGGCGCTTGGGAAGAAATGCGGTACGTTCACTTGAATCGCCTCGGCTAGCATGACAAGGCTCCCCTCATCGTTGCATGTGCAGGAAGTGACGTAGTGTACTTCAACGCGCTGGGTTCGCATTTAGTCGTTCTAAACAAGTTTGAGGCTGCACGGGAGCTACTTGACAAGAAAGGATCCATATACTCCTCTCGTCCTCGGCTTGTCATGATCAACGAACTGTAGGTAGCCTGTCGCTTATTTGGGAGCTGTCGCTTATAAAGACTGGCAGCTGGGGATGGGATTGGAATCTCATTATGATGCCCTTGGGCAAGGCATTCCAAGCCTATCGTAAAGTTGTGCAGCAGGAGTTTCAGCCTTCAGTAGTTGCGGAGTCGCACAGGATCATCATGGCGCGAGAGACAATCGCTATGCTTGGACGCCTTATGAAGACACCCGATCATCTGCCCGAGCACCTGAAACAGTATGCGTCCGACTCCCTAAACATCCGTCCGCTGACTTCCAGTCTAGGATGGCAGGCGCGACGATCATGGCTATCACGTACGGCCACCATGTTACCTCAGCGGACGACGAGTTCGTTGCACTCGCAGAGGCGGTCCGCGAGCACGCCGAGAAGACACCTGGCAGCAGCATTGTCGACGTCATACCGCTATGTGAGTACTCGTGTCCTGCTATACTTCTGCAATTGACCTCACATCGTGTGAGTAGTGAAGTATCTTCCATCCTGGTTCCCAGGTGCACAATTCCAGCGCGATGCCGAGATCATGCGGCGCCTATCCCTGGATATGCGCCTGGCTCCGTACAATGCTGTAAAGAAGCTCATAGTGAGGACCACCTTTTTGTACCTCATGCAGGCTATGAATATATGCTCTAGGACTATGGCACAGCGGTTCCGTCGATTATAACCCGCCTGATTCAAAGTGAATCCCCACTGGAAGGCGTTCCGGCGGGTGAGTTTGCCATGAACGCCGCTGGCGTCATATACAGCGGTATGTCTAACGAAAGTCTGTGTATGATCTATACTGAACGTTCTCTGCAGCTGTCGCTGATACAGTGAGTTATGATGCATTGTTCTGCAAGTGTTGAACTAGAGAACTAACAGGATGCGTGATAGACTGTCTCTGCCTTGCTCAACTTTGCGCTTGCCATGAGTTTGTACCCAGAGGTGCAGGAACGCGCCCAGCAGGACTTAGACAGAGTTGTTGGGCGAGACAGGCTCCCTACATTTGAGGATCGTCAGGAGCTCCCATACGTGTCGAATCTTGTCAAGGAGACACTGCGATGGAAGGCCGTCTCTCCGTTGGGTAGCTTGGGCATTTTAGTGTGGCCGCATGTCTCCATGCTCATATTCACTCTCATTTTGAAGGCGTTCCTCATGCCGTGGTTGAAGATGACGAGTACCGTGGTTGGCATATCCCCGAGGGAACAACCGTTATCGCTAACCTGAGGCACGTCTGCCTACTCGGACACTAAAGCGCTTCTACTAACTGCCAGATGCAACAGCGCGATGCTCCATGACGAATCTGTCTACACAAGTCCTCACGAGTTCGATCCGAACCGCTATAATCCAACGCCTAAGAGACCGACGGGAGAACCAGATCCAAGTCGCGCCGCATTCGGCTTTGGACGGAGGTACATATCGCGGGTTAATACGCGACGTATGATACCTACTCAGCTGGTGACTTCACAGAATCTGTCCTGGGAGATATTTTGCGGATGACGCGCTCTTTTTGGCGATTGCGTGTATGCTGCACGTTTTCAAGATCTCGGACCCGTCCGAGTCTAGGGAGCGAGCACAAGTCCAATGGTCGTCGGGGCTCGTCAGGCGCGTTTCTCCTCTGTCGTATCGACCTCTTTTAACCTGCTTCTCTCGGCACGTGTAGCGTCCCGAGCCCGTTCCCGTACAAGATCATTCCGCGGTTTTCAGGCGCGCAGGACCTGTCGAGGGTGTCAGAGTAACTGTGTGCACCTCGGGGAGTCTGATCTTATTTCTATGCATATATGCTAAACGGGCTTAGACGATGCATCATGAAAGCCACGAGGTGATGAGCGACGCCACCTGTATGTCACTAGAGCACTTTACAGACATCATGGAACAGAGTAGACAAGTTACAACCCGGGACCATGCATGCAACGTTCTAAGGACACCTTCAACTAGAACAGTCGCGTACTCTCCATGCGCCTCCCTCCTATGCTTCGGGGGCTTCTAGCATGAAAGATGCGAAGTACTGGTTGATGTCGTCCACATGATCGAATGGCGCCACAACCCCCACATATCCGTCAGGACGTACAACGACGATTGCACCCTCTTCCCGGCTGATACCGTATGCCTCATATGCTCCTCCGCCAGATCGTCCATACATGTCCGTATCATCGAGTAGTACTCTGGCAAATACAGTCAACCTTATCGCATGCTACCGGAAGGAGGCGAGCATGAGGACTTACTTGGACCAATGTGATCGGAAGAACTTCGGTACATCTAGTAAACAGAGATCACCTCCGTTCAATATACCCAGGTAAGCCGCGAGACCAACCTACCCGTAAAGTCCATATCATCCTTCTTCGTTGCGCAGATACATAGCATATCAAAGACCTTCTCGTATGCGCCTTGACCAAAGCGCCACAAGAAGCTATTGGAGGTACCCATGTTCTCGCCCAGTGCGTGCAGACGTTTCATACTCGCTTCAACCTTGATGTCTCCGGCGTACACGAGGATCTTGACGCGCATATCGGAAGGAAGTACGTCATGGAGATTGACGGGGTTGACGTTCGCCGCGTAGACGAAGTCGCGCGGAGTCACGCGCTCGCCGACGATGAGCTTCGAAGCACAGGCTTGGTGCTTGTTGTTGACTACGGTGGAGGGCTCGTACCGGATCCCTATACCGCTCAGGAAGCCACTTTGGCTGGCGAGCATTCTGTTGAACGAAAGCACGCTTCAGCTATGCTGAAGACTATGGCGTTGTGGGGAAGGGATACGCACCCGAGGAACTCCTCGTGAGAGACACCTTCGAAATTATCTTCGCTCTGAGGCTTGTCACTGAACATCTTGGACCACTTTTTGTCGAAGTCAATCAGATCCTGCGCGTACTTGAGTCGTTCAGATTCGTACTATAGATGGAGCGTCAGGCCATGAACAATTTACATGGAAGCCCACCCACGAAGGACATATGATAGCTTCCAGGCTGTGCATCGTCAGGCCGGGATGAGAACGAATTGTGGAGTCTAAGACAAGGGAATAGTCACCAAGGTTATGCGTGTCGCACATACTTGCGTTCATACCTTGCCCTGCGATACGCAGTAAAATGATCAGTGATGACCACATTTCAGTATATTAGATCATACCTGCTTTAGGCGAATGGGTATGACAGGCGTCTCCTGCGATGAAGACCCGATCCTTGACCGAGAACGTCTGCGCGACACGTTGTCCGACTATGTCCCGAAAGCAAACAGCCCTGATCAGTTTCTGATTGCCCCTGCTATGCACAATCCTCAGTGTTACGCACTGATGTATACCGTCCACCACTCAACGTCCCCAACCCTCACAACACGGTACGGCTGCATGATCTTCGCCGCAGCCTCCATGATCCTATCGGGCGACGCTTTGGTCAGGTCTACCCTCCCCGTCTCCCGATTTACGAAGTCTGTGTCTGAGGATAGCTGGATGTAGAAGCGGATCAGGTCGCCCTCGCGCGGGATGTTCATGAGCGTGCCTTGGTTTGAGTGGATGAATGTCCAGTTTCGGATGTCGGGGAAGTCCGTATCAGGGACGATGTCCACGACGCCCCATATCGAGGCTGTTTGCATCACAGCAATCAATTGATCACTAACTATCGAAGGAGCGGTGCGCCTTGTAGGACTCACTCGTCTGGTCGCCTTCCACGCCAATATTGAGCGCTTTGCGAGTCCACGAGTGTGCGCCTGCTTGCCCATCACAGTCAGTACGGCTGTCACGCATGGGCATGAGTCATCTTAAGCCGAATTGACTGACTGTCCGATCCTATAGCGAATTTCGCCTGGACAACCTCCTCATCGCCGTCTTCAGAATCGAGATTCTTTAGGGTTACCTGATACTCGTTCAATCATACTTATTGCGAGGGTGATGAAAGGATGCCCTCGAATTGTGATGCATACCTTGACGGGGTACGCATCTGGATTTACGAGGTCTGATCGGGAATCGGATAGCTCGATTGACGTAGGGACGACGGGGCGCTGAACGAACACGTCTTTGGATGCCATGGAGTCCCGAAAGAGGGCCTCAATACCTCCTTGATGTCTGGTGACCTGGAGCGTGCGAGGACATATTTGTAAAGTAGAGCAGTCAAAAGCGAGTATGAGCTTACGAGGAAAGGGTATCGCGCTGTGGGGGCGAAGATTGCCTCGGTGCGCTGTGTTCTCTACTGGACGGGTTGGTCTTGTGCGAGGAAGAAGGAACGAAGATTACCTTGATTCCTCCGTTCGGACCAGGATTATAGAATGCCTGAAAATGTGTACGTATATAGTAACGTCTGGAGAAGTAGCAAATCACGTCTACTCACGGCACGATCGAAGCGAGTGCCTTCTCGCTGTAGGCGTTCGCCCAACCCATAGCTCTGAGTCAGGGTAAGCGATAGGCAGCATTGAGTGCAATTGTTCGAGCTCACCTGGAGAATCTCAATCGTGCGCGGGTGGATACCATCCGCGTGTCCAACGGTGACGGGAACGGTCCTTCAGATTGCGACGTCACCAACCATTGGAACATTGACAGGAAGATGTTTACTTCTTGTCCACGATACGTACCGTCACTCCTGCATGGACGAGCGCATTAGCAGCCATGAGGCCAGCGGGGCCGGCGCCGATAATCAGGACATCGACCTTGTTGCCGGGAGTAGGTGAGAGAGGCATGATAGTTGAGGTGTAACGGAAAGACCAAGGTGAGAGAACGTCTAGCTTATATGAGCTGGCATCCTTGCCATACCCTGTTGAGTCGAGCTTCCTTGCGGTCCGAAGGTATTTTGACTCCACGACGACTAAGGCAATGTTGGGAGGATGCCCTTATCATCGGCTTCGGTTGCAGTTAACTCTTACTCTATCGCGGTGATACCCAGAAGAGCATCCAGACCCTTACTCTTATAGGGCATCGCGGCATTGCTGTATCTAGCCGCACAGTTGAGTACTATAGGTGCGGTGTTTGAGAGATCTGCGCAGGGGCAAATAACAGCGGAGCGTCTCTATTGGTTTCGCAGCAGGCCCAACATCTCCACGCACGGTTCCTCCGTGTGTATATCGAAGCATAGTCCGGATCATCTCGAACAACGCTGGCGGTAAGCATAGAGCTTACCTCTTACGGAAACTACTCACATGCTACATCTGCCACGAAAACTCGCTCTGCTCTCTCAATATGCGTCCTACATTGTTTGAAGGACAGTGATGAGCTTGAGGATTGAGCGAAGACTGCCTTGCACGTACTCTACGAGTACAACCTCATGTGTAACAGGCTTCTCTATGAAGGAGAGCGGAGTGCTGCAGCAATCAAAATATGATTGGTCATGTGCGAGATGCTATGAGCCTCTGAACCGCTAGCTATGGATGTCGAGGCCTGAAGTAAAGTATGAAGCTTTGAAGGAGGGCCATGGCCATCGGGGAGTCCCGAGCGGAGGCAAACGGAGTTCGAAATACATACCCGTGGGCCGTGGCATCCGCTTCAAGTTGTTTGTTTTAACGACCATGCATTGCACCCTTCGTTTTCACTCTTGTTGTTCAAAATATGGCAGGCCTGAATAGACTATGCCTCCAGCACTGCACCATAAGTCAGTGAAGTCGAGTTACAGACTACCCCGGCGGCAAATAGATGTGGTCTCGTCAGAGTCGTCACGACATCATACTTCCAGAGGGGATCGGCAAAAAGTCATCGACGCTACTAGCCACCGAACGGCGGATTCGCATTCTGGACAAGTTCCTTACTGAGTTTCTGTGGAGCTCGAGGGCGTTTGGGAGCCTGCTCCCACAAGCCTAGTTTAAAGTGCATATGTCGGCGGGTTCCCAATTCGGGTACAGGCATTCTAGTCTGATATGGGTGACACAGGCCTGCCCCGACCGTCTACAGGGCAGTATCATCCACAGACTATCGCGCCTTGTATCCACATCATTACGCTACAGGAGATTGTCCGCTGTGAAAGAACTGGACTGCGGGAGACGTACTAACGTTGGTCATCTGCGTCTAGGGCAACTTCGCCGAGTGTAACCTGCAATCGTAGACTTCCGCTCCTCTTTGAACCCCCAAAGAGCGATCGTTGTCCGACGCATAACACACATATGCTCGTGAAATCGAACATACACTCAGAACTTATCTCCGCCAGCTCGGCACCGGTGCAGCCTCCACGCTCCCAATCGGCACTCTCCTCGGCCCGCCCTTGCTCGGGGGCTTCACCACCGTTCCCCTCCCTCCAGCAGCCGCTGTCCTCGCGCGCGTACTAACGCCATTGGCAGGTTTGCTCGGGGGCTTCTTGACATCCTTCGACGCAGCCGCACCCTTTCCGCTGGCAGTCGCAGCAGCAGTAGGAGGGTTGAGCTTCGCACGCTTCACGTTCTCCTTCTCTAGCGCCCCACCTGCACGCGCGCGCGATGTCCTCGTTTGCGCCTGCACCTGCGGGGCCGCGTCTGCCCTCGCCTTCCCCTTACCCTTCTCCACGACCTTCGGCTTATCCGCAGGCGCCGGCTTCTCGCGCAACGGGTTATCATCATCTTCCGAGACGCCCAACTCCTCCGCGAGGGTCCTGCTAGGCTGCATTGCGTGCGCAGGGATGTGCGAGACGTCCAGGTCCATCGCGTTCTCGTCGACCTCGGCGAGCGCGTCGAGAGCCGTTACAGGGGGGCTGTCGGGGGAGCGGGCTAGCATGAGGATACGACTGAGAGGACTCGGCTTGACGGGCGAGTACGCGTGAACCATGCGCTGTGCGAGGGGTTTCGCCATAGGGAATGGACGAGCTCCTGGCGTGCTTGGGAAGGGGGCAGGGGCTCGAGAAGAGGTGGAGGTGGAAGAGGAAGCGGAGGCACTGGGTAGTGAGGATGAAGACGCAGAGGATGCAGGCTCGTGCGTGGTGTCCATGATGTCGTCTTCGGAGGTATCTTCGGGCAGAGGGGGTATCTCGAGTCTGGGAAGTGGGGGTACAGGCGGCAGGTGGGTCCCGCCACCTTCTTCTCGTGATGGGAATGACGCGGCTGGGGAAGGCGGAGGGAGAACGAAGGTGCTTGTGAGCAATGCGGGAGAGGGGGGAGCTGGGACTGCCATGCTCGTCTTGAACTCTGGAGGCGGCCTGACCGGGGAAGGCGGTATTGTTGATGGGATAACCTCCGTTTCGTATGCCGGTACGACCTTGCCCTTCTGCGGGGCTTTGGCCTTGGGCGAAAGCAGTACGCCGAGACCTGAAGAACGTCGCGAGACACGCGTCTTGCGCGGACTCGCAGCCTTGCCTTTCAGCTTCCGAGGCGATTTGCGTGGTGACCTCCGCGCGACAACAGAAGGGGGCGCTGCAGGTATAGATGGATTTGAAGGACTCGCTACAGGAGCGGGAGTCGGTGGCAGCTCCGCGAGCATCATCTCCACTTCCCAGGAGCGCTTCTCCTCGAGCAGCTTCAGTCGCTCAGCCTTTGACGCGAATGAGCAGTCAGACACCAACAAGGAGCACTTCACAATGAGATGCCATACCTCGAGTGCGGCCTTCTCCTTGCCCAATCTCACGGCTGCCTCAGTGAACTTCCTGCGCTCCTCTTCGAGTTCCTTGAACCTCGCGTCCAGGCGCTGCTTCTCCTCATCCCGCGCGGGAGCGGTCATCAAGTCAACGCTCATCTCTCCCACGCTGCTGGCTGCCAGCCTCTGGTCCTCCGCGTAACGGTCGAAGAGTTCCTGCGTCTGCGCGGCCGACGCAGCGGCTTGCTTCTGCGACTCGTCTGTATGCCTGTAAGCATTCCAAAGGTGGAGCGTGAAGCATGGATGGCAACATACCAAGATCTGCACGCAGCTTATCGATGACAGCCTGGAGACGTTCAATCTCTGCACCGTCTTGTGCTCTGGCAGGTGTTGTTTGTGTTTGTGTTTGTGTCGAAGGCGAAGAGGAGTCCCTTCGCAGGCAGTTGCATGATGATGTGCTCGAAGCTGCCTTCTGCGAGATAGTCTCGCGTAACGATTGGAACAGGCTACTGAGACAATCGCCGGCCGACTCAGCGGGCTGGCTCTGGAACAAGGCGTTACTGGAGAGCAGTTCGGGCTGCAAGACGTGAGTCAAAGCAGGTCCGCTAGAAGAAACCGCGTACCTCTGACGGAGCATCCGCGTCCCCTGCCGTCCGAGCGGCGTGCAACAAACTGTGCAGCTCGTTCGCGGCATTCAATAGCACCCCTCTCAGCCTCCTATTCTGCTCTACCAGCTCCTTCCGCGCGTTCTCCGCCTGCTCGAGCGCGACGTCCAAAAAGCCCTGCCCCTTCCCGCGTAGCTGCACTTCGTTCGCGTCCACCACGCCCTGGTTCGCGCACATCAGAGTCAGCCCTGCTGGGAGCGTGCCCGCCTTGAGCTGCGAGTCGGAGAGCCTGGTCCAGCGCTCGAGCATGCGCTCCTTCTCTTTCTCGAGCTTCTTGATCTCGGTTTGGTGTGCGATGCGGAGGGCATGGAGGGAGGTGCGAGTGCGCTGAAGCTCGGCAGTCGTGTGTTTGTGCGCGTTTTCGGAGGATAGGAGGGACTTAGAGGCGGTACTGGGGAGGAGTAAGTGTTAGAATAGAGTGTACTTCCCACGATACTTCTATGTGCAAAAGCAAGAAAAACCGACCTTGCACGCGACTTGTGGAGGTTCATCTCACGTTCGGCATTGGCGGCGGTTTCCTTCTCCGTCTTGTACATTGACGTGAGGCGTTCGTGGTCGTAGGAGAGAGTACGGAGTTTTGTCGTGAGGTCCTCTGTACGTGTCATGTCGTCCTGCACACCATGTAGCGGAGTAATCATGCGACGCATAGAGAGCACTCACGATTCGTTGGCTCAGCATCCCAAGTATGCACTTGACTACCCTATCCGCGTCGGCTTTCGCCAGTCCATCCAGCGACAATCCAGTATCGTGCACAAAACCATGAGCAATAAGCTGGGAATTAACATACTGTAAACTAGACGTCGAAGTGCAGGACTCAGAGGAACCAGCGTCAGAGAAAGCAGGAGAGGCGAGGTCAGAAAGAGACGCGTCAAGAGCCCAGTGGACAAGTCTCTTCGGTGTGCGTGCATTCATAGCGCGAGCTCACGGGGTAGCCAGCGGAGGCGGCCGAGCTGCTGGTGGTGAGTAGAGTGTCCGGGTCGAGGTTGATGGCGAGGTCAACGTTAGCGACAGTGTCGAGCAGGCGCGGTTCGACCACCGCGTTAGGCCACGTGATCGAGTTGACGACCTGCCCAGCTTCTCCCTTAGCGCCGTACCACCACCACTGTGTCAGATTTGTCTCCGTTCAAAGCCGCTTATTTTGTGTCCCTCTACTTGCTAGCACGGTATTGGGACGTGGCATGTTGCGATGTACGAGGCTTCACACTGAATGGAGATCTGCTCGATGTACTAGGTAGGCAATGATTGTCTCACGAAAGTCGTGTGTCTGACCACTTTGATGCACAGCAGAACCATGATCACTGACGCAAACGGCTAGACCGTGCACAATGTACCGCACTGGATTCCACTGCTTGCGGTTGCGTACGCAGTCACTTTGTGGAATGGACCTGACCCACTTACATAGGTGGTTTTATCACGACCTGGTGATGGCGCTGTCCACATTGGCTGTACACCGTGGGACGCGCAACCAAAGTATCGGTAGGAAGGCGCGGATCTGGGGGACTCCGTCAATGCGTCCAGATCGCTCAAACTCTTCTTAACACTTCGCCACTCTAATCCTCGGCTGAGAGTCACCGAAGCATGGTTGCTCGCGCCGCGGCGGATAGATCTTCGCTGGACTTCGAGGTGCGCTCCCAGACACGAACGTGACATTACGGCATGATTCGACTGACCACTGCCCCAGTCATTCCATATCTCATCTAATCCCGTCAGTCGGAGAGCATCCCCAATCCCATTGACTAGTGTATCGTCATCCTCGATCGCATCAGAGAGAGACCTTGATACCGGTCGTTCCGATCTCGCAGAGTCGGGCTATGATTCAAGGTCTGATGTTGCTGAACCCTCACACCTATCGCACATTGGAGCCTTTGCACCATTCGACTCTGCACATTACATCCGGATCATACAAGCGCCTGTTGCGCAGGCCACCGTTATCCTCCAACCCTCCAGTAGTGGGAGTCGCAGCTTCCACAGCGAGCAGCATACACGCCGAGCGGTGAGTGGTCTCCCATCAAATTTGGCAGGAACTGATTGACTGTCGCTTTCCACTGCGCGGCGTAGACACACGCAGACGGCGTAGTTGGTGACGGACCCGACGTGACGAGCAGTGTCTTGCCTCCATCATTCGGACCAGGGCCAAATGACGCGTGGGGGAGTTGCGTCAAAGCCCTTCGCGATTATGACGAACATATGGTCAGAGGCTGGAAGGAGGACATTGATAGTCTGCTAGTCTTTGTGAGTAGCCTTGCGTTGTCACGCAGACTATATATCCATTGATGTCCCGGAATCAGTCCGGTCTTTTTTCTGCTGTCCTGACCGCGTTCAACATCGAGTCGTACAAACTCCTACAACAGGACCCGACGGAAACTTCCGCAGCCCTGCTTGCGCGGATTTCTGCTCAGTTGGCAGGTAACTCTGCTAATGGCCCTAGCTCGCCGTCAACTAGCCCTCCCACGTTCCACGTCAGTTCTCGAGCTGTTCGAATCAACATCCTCTGGTTCTCTAGTCTAGTCCTGAGCCTTGTCTCAGCCTCTATCGGCATTCTCACCAAGCAATGGCTCCGCGAATACATCAGCAACACCGCGAGCTCTCATCGGGAGAATGCCCGTATCCGGCAGTTACGTCACGACGGGTTCATCCGCTGGCATATCCCCCTCACCATCGCTCTCTTGCCAATCTTACTGCAGATCGCGATGGCCCTGTTCTTTGCCGGGCTGCTCGATTTGCTCTGGAGCTTACACCCTGCTGTAGCTGGCGTTGTGACTGTGCTAGTCACCATATCCCTGTCTTTCCTCGTCTTCACGACACTACTGCCTACCCTGCGAGGCGATTGTCCGTACAAGTCCCCTCAGGCTATGGGTGTCTTTCTCACAGCCCAGGCCTTCATGCGTCTCCTATCCTACCTCGCTCGCCGTCTTTACTCCTTCCTAGGCTGGGATCGCAGGCAGTGGCCCATCTACGTCGAGACATCGCTCTTTAGGCACCGCAGCCGTATCGTCTCCGGTTGGCTGCGAAGTCTGGTCCACCGTAAGTACTTCGGGAGCTGGCGAGAACGCGAGAAAGCCATCGCCCGCGAGGTAGAGGCCAAGCTGGACCACCGTATCCTTGCGGGTGCCGACGCGATGTTCATGGATGACGTGTTCCTCGAGCGCGTCGTCCGCGCGTGCATCAGCGACACGGAGGAGCCTGCGGCAGTCGACTGTCTCCACGAGATCATCTACCACCGTGCGGACGGGATGATGGATGGAATTCCGCACTGGAGACACGCTGAAGACGTATATGGGGGAGTCGCCCTGCTTCTGCACTTGGTCGCGGACGTTTTGCCCAGGATTGCCAAGGGCGAAGTGGCGAGTATCGAGAAGACGCTGTTGATAGCGGATCGCCTCTGTCGTGCGATTCCATTCGAGGACTTCAAGCATCGCAGCGAGACGATCTATCTTTATCAGCGTCTGTTCGAGAGTCTCTCGGTGTTCCTCGTTCATGAGGAGTCGATCAAGAGGGCTTCGTTCGACCTCATGCGAAGTCTGTGGGGAAAGATGGAGGCTCCCGTGGCCTCTTCTGGTACGTGACAGTTTCCGCGATCTGACTTTGTCAAAATCTGACCCGAAATCCCAGTGATACAAAGCCTGATCAAATTTGCGCGCCTGGCAAAACAAGCGGACGAAGTCAATACTTTTCACCTTGCTTGCGAGATGGCCCTCAGCCTCTCAACACGCCCAGACCTGCCGCTCATCGTCTTCAACAAGATCCGCGACGATCTTCAAGGAATCTTGGAGGATCTGGAGGGTTATCTAACGGCATCCGACCATGGCACGAATGCCCTCGGCTCGGGACAATCCGGCTACATCCTCCTCGCGCTCGAGGAGCTAGCGGCGCTCGACCCAGACCTGATCAGCATAAATCTCGTGCGCATACTGGACCACGTACGACTTGACGGGCCTCCCAAGACGGGCCTTGTGTCTGATACGGAGAGCTTGCCAAGTCACTGGAAACGACGTCTGGCCTCCGCGCGCGCCGTCAGGAAACTGCGTGAGTCTCGGCCAAGATGGCAGAGGCCGGGACCGCAGCGGAGGAACGCGATACACGTTCAAGGTGCGCAGGACCTGGAGGCGTTGAACTTGCGGCTCCCGAAGACGCCCGAGAAGTACAAGGAGACGCAGACACAGCAGCAACACTCTGCGTCTACATCGCCTATTGTAGAACATCTGTCCCCATCTTCTGTCTTGCATTCATCCCCTTCTCATCGACACGCCGCTCTTCCCTCCCGTCCTTCGACGGTCCCGGAAGGTTCAGAGCCAGAGCACTCTGCATGAACTACGAGTTTGGAGCTTCCTGGAGCGTATTCTAGCATTATGCTTGTTGTAAAATGACCTTGTGTCTGTTCACCAAATTAGATTGATGCTCTGCCTGCTTTCGTGTGCTCGTCGCAACTGGCCCGGTGATTCCATAATGGGCTGTTCTCGTTCGCCGCATGAACGTCAAATCAACGCGTGCCTTCTTTCTGTGGCCACTAAGTAACATGCGTCTCTTAGAACACGCTCTGGCGGCTGTTCGTCCCCAGGACAGCGCTCTGATCGGGGACGAACGATATTGAGCTTCACACCGGGAGCATTGAGCTGTAGGACGCCGTGTCCCGGCATAGAAGCATCGTAACCTGAGCCACGTTGAGACAACCATATCTCTTCGTGTCCTATCCTAATCTCACACTTGCCCCACCCTGCACAATGATTGTGGTCAGCATATAACACTATTTTACCAAAACTTCCAAAGGGGGTTGCGATGGGACACCCAACCAGGTAATGATCCTACAGTGGCTCTGATTACGATGGATTCACCGGTGTTAGTCCTGAATGCAAGTTTCGAGTTGCCCGAATCTGTGATGTCTGTATTCACATCACTACGAGCCCTCGCAGAATGTAGGACAGGAGAGGTATAGGGATAAGAAACATGGTCATCGATATTGACTTCAGCTCTCTCGATGAATCGCTATGTACATGACATGGAAGGCGTTACGAATGATGTTGGCCAGAAATAGGACCCGAGTTGGGTGGTGCGCTAGACCAAGAGCGCAGCAAAGTACGTGTTAATGAAGTCCACGCCGTCGAGAGACGCAATGGTTCCAACATATCCATCCGGCCTCACAACTACGATCGCTCCCGCGCTCTGGTCAACGCCGTACTTGGCGTATCCACCACCTCCCGAGCGTCCGTGCATATCTTCGTCATCCAGGAATACCCTACGAATAGTATGATAAGGGGTCAGCTTCAGACTCTCAACGAAAGAAGTGGATATTCACCTCGAGTAGTGGGGGCGGAAGAACTCAGGGAAATCTGGTAGACAAGCCAGGCAGTCAGGGAAGGCACTCCGTTAAGATAGAGAAGCTACTTACCAAGGTAGTCGACCTGATCCTGCTTCGCAGAGCTGAAGCACAGCACATCGAACACCTCCCATTTCTCCACATCTCCGCGCCCATATCGCTTCAAGAAGTTCTCGGGCTTGTCCAGCGCCGCTGCGAGCGTCTGCAACTTCACCTTGTCCTTGTCGATAGAGAGGTTTCCAGCGAAGACGAGGATCTTGAATCGAGTGTCCGCCGGGAGTAAGTCCTGAATTTCAACAGGCTGCGCATTGGCTGCCCGAATAAAGATGTGCGGGAGCATTCGCTCGCCGATAACGAGGTTGCTCGCGAGAGTCTGGTATGTGACGTCGACTATCACCGAGGGCCCATAGTGGATAGCTATGCCAGATGTAAATCCACTGAATGTCTTGAATGCGCTGTCAAGCCGGAGCACATTAGATGCATATTAATCGCAGAACGCGAGGAGAGCATACTTGAGGAACTGTTCGTGCGTGATCCCGTCTTGGTTCTCTTCAGTGCGGGGCTTCGCGGTGAAGAGCTTCGACCAGCCCTTATCGAAGTTGATCAGGGCCTGAGCATATGCTCGCCGTTCTGACTCGTACTAGGCGAGTTGATCATCATTTCACTGGCTCATGGATCAAAAGGCCGTGGACTAATTACCGTCTTCAAAAGGAAGATTGGGGACCAGCCTCTCAGGACATATGTCAACTTCCAAGCTAAGATGACATCAACAAAAGGTCAAAGCAGGGATATACTGTACCCACCAAGGTTATGGGAATCAGCCATGCTTGCGTTCATCCCTTGACCTGAAGACCGTCATACTGATCAGTAGTGAACAGTTACTGATGAAGCCTTTGCGCCCGTACCAGCCTTTGGCGAATGTGTGTGGCATGCGTCCCCGGCAATGAACGCGCGGTCACGGATAGCAAACTTCTCAGCAACCCGCTGTCCGACTGTGCATGCCTATAAGCAAGCGCAGGTCTAGAAAAGTCAGACGGTGACACTCACCGACGTAAACAGTCCACCAGGGGACCTTGTCATCCTTCACTTCGATCCGGTACGGGCTTAGGATCTTGCGTGCTTGTGCTAGTATCTTCTTAGGGCTCGTCCGGTTCTTATCTACTCGCCCGGTGATGGGGTCGATGACGTCGCTGTCCGCTCCTTGCTGGACATACAGGCGAACTTGGTCGCGCTCCCGTGGGATGATGAAGAGTGTGCCATCGTGTGAATGCACGAAGGACTGTGCGCGGATGTCCGGAAAATTCGTGTCAGGGACCATGTCGACCACGCCCCAGATGGAGTCTACGTATTCGTTGAGACGTCATGCGCCATCGTGAGCAACAGGGCAGCTGTGGGATCCAGTGAAGATAAACGTCTATGGCAGGCGTACCTGTGCTGTCGCCTTCCATGTTGATACCGAGCATCCTACGGACCCATGAGTGGGCCCCATCAGAGCCGAGAACGAACTTCGCATGCACAATCTCCGTATTGTCCTCTTTACGATCCAGACGGTCGAGCGTAACCTGATTCATATCTCCTTCAGTATGATTTCAGATTGCCGTATAGGTTTTCGAAGAGGCGCACCTTTGCTGTGTACGCATTCGGATCCTGCAAATCGTTTGCGTTCTCCGACAGCTCGATCGCCGTGGGTATGGTCGAGCGTTCCACCCTAGCTCCTTTCTCTATCATGGCCTCCTCAAAAATCTGCTCGACGCCGCCTTGGTGGAGAGTAACCTGCGGCCCCAAGCCCATGTCAGAGATGGCGGGAGGTCAATTAGCGGAACACTTGCCCCATACTCCCATCGTGCGCTGGGAGCATTGATCGACCCGGAGCGTGTCGTTCTCTATCGCACATTCGTCGTTGAGTCCTGCAGCTAATCTGAGTTTGGTGACTTACCTCTATGCCGCCATTGGGACTGGGATTGTAGAACACCTAGAAGAGAAAGCAGGTTCGGCGGATTCACAGAGAACCTGCGCGAGAGTGTGCTGACCGACTTGTGTAGATGCTCTCCCCGTTTGAACATCTTCTCCGCCAGACCGTAACTCTACGTGCCAGCACGAATCAGCGTCACTAAGAGAGAGGATGGGGAAAGCTCGGTCCTCGTACTTGCATAACCTCGAGTGTACGAGGCTGGCAACCATCAGCCTGGCCTGCTATCAGGCCTTCGGGTCTAGCATCGGCATCAAAGGTCTGTCAAAGTCGACTTGACAGGCATGGACAACGCTCACCGTTGATCGACGATGCGAACGTTCACGCCGGCTTGGACAAGCGCATTCGCGCACACCATGCCGGCGGGCCCAGCACCAATGATGAGGACGTCGACGTGAGCCTCTTTGGTGGTCTTTTGCTGAGACATTGTTCGAGTGAAGGAAGCACACTGAAAGGCGAAGGGATGATGGGTTTACTGACCTCTTTCTGCGCTCCTTAAGTATGCATCACTCGAATGCCTCCACCGCCGAGATCGCGAGACGTCGTGGGAGCTGTTTAGACACAACAGGGATATCGTCGTAATCAGGACATATCATCCGTTCAGAGTGTAGGACCCTCGTTCTCCCTCAGGGCAAATGCCGTGCACACAATACACCGAATCCACTAAGCGTCCTTCTCGCCAGGAGCAGTACCTTCTCTCCCACATAGCCGGACTCGGCTGGACTGCGCAATCAAGATATGTGATAATTGAGACGTCCACCCCGGAGCGCTTGAGGCGAGGATGGGAGGTAACATCCTATGTTGCCTGAGATCTGGCACAACGTAATGATCCTACTCAGTGCGCGATCCGCATGTGAATAGAAGAATATGCAGATCTTTTCAACCTACAATGTTGACGCTGAATAGGATTTCTGAAACCCATGCGTACTACTGGCCAAATATGTGCCCTTTTTGGCGAAGAACACGTCGACCGGCGGAAGAACCGACCAGCGGAAGGAAATGTCCCAGCACAAGACCATCCAGTCAACTGAGGACATGAACGACTGGTGATAACAACCATCTGGCGCCGTTCAACCTCAGAAGCAAGCAGACCAATGCTCGTGATGACTGACCCACCTGACGTGGAGACATGAGGGAAACAGATTTCCGATGCAATCCAATAGTTACAGATACCATGACAAAGCAGGAGCACTACCGCCAGATACAGACTTATGGCCGAATCTCGAGCAATGAGGCGAAGCTGTAAGGTTGGCCTTGCGACGTATGTCGTCCCGAGGTGCGAAAGAAAGTTGAAGAACGCATGTCGGAGGAAGCGCTAAACCGGTCACGAAGAAGCAAAGCTCTAGCGGCACTAGCCGGTATGTGCGGCACTGGAGCATAGACTCTGACCCCTCATGATCTTGGAAGCGAGGTGAGAGTCAGCGGAGTTCGGCAAATCACAACGAGAGTCCGCTGTACGATGGTAAGTACTAACGGTGGGTCAAGTACTCAGGCTATGGTGACCGTGGTTTGCGACGTCCGAGAGACGGCCACGTGGACAAGGCGCCTACCATTCCATCGGACTTCGGACTCCTCCAGGCCCGGTGGCCTGATTTTGCACTGTCATCACCAATCGCTCATCTCTCCGAACCTCCTGTCTGCTGCTGAAGCTTGTGGGTATAGACCTCCCCAGTCTAGACGGATGTGGTCAACGCTCCAGCGGTAGGTCCGCTTCGCCATCTTTCTCTTAGTGGCCATGCATCATCGAAGGCCGCACTTGGACGCTGCTGGAGGTTCTAGACCGAAAGATATAAGTAGAAGCTCAATTTGCGACATGTCCTTGTGGGAGAGCGTCTCCAGAAAGGAACAACATATGGCCGCCTCAAGGGCGAAGCTACATCGATGATCGCATTCGCAACCGTTCGGTGGAGTATGAAGGTTAGCGCCTGTGAGAGATATTGCGTAACGCCATAGATAAGAACACCAGTGACCGAGCACCGCGCTTCTCCCATCCGGGCGTCGCACACAGAGCACTTCTTTCGGGTATTATCAGGTGGACGGTGAGGTATCGTTGACTTTCTGAGGTATGTCCAGCCAGTTCAGAATTCACGACGCTGGTATTGCATCCTTTTTACTGCATCCTTTTATTGCATCCTGCGAGTCGTTCACGGATCCAGTTCGACCACTCTGGTACGCAGTTATGTGCGTTCTATGCAGCTGTATAAGGCAACGAGCTTCACAGGTTTGATAGCGATCGGGATGTCGAGTCCGTGACAAGCCCCGTGCTCCATCATCTCCGGAGCCTTATAGCTCGCTTGGGTTTGACCATACCTTCTGCTTGTCGGTGCCGCGCCGCCACCGCGTCTGCTCCACTAGTCCTTCCCGCTCCTTGTGTCATTCTACTACGATGTCTCGTGATGCACCAACTATATCTGTTGCGGAGTATGCAGGAGTGTGCGTACCTTATCGCGGTCTGAAGGAAGCAAGTGCTGAAACATACGTTACTTCAGTGTCATCGACAATTATTGCGAGATTGCAGCTACCGGTGAGTGAATATCTCATAAATATTCCCAACCTGTCAATCGTCCATTGACATACCACAGCTCTCATTATCTACGAGTCCCTCATCATCACCAGCCAGGAAGCACGGTATTTCTGGTCGGGGAGACTCACAGGCGCTGCCGTCTTGTTCTACCTGAACAAATATCTCGTCTTGCTGTCGTTTGTCTACACCATGATGGGCTACATTCCTGGAATGTCTGACAGAGTACGTTCTCCTCACTGTCAAGAGGACTGAAGATCTTTCTGATACATAACCGTAGATGTAAATGGAATCCCATTCCATCGTGTGTGCAAGTACTTACTTCACCCGTGACAACCACAGATGTACCCATGTAGTGCAGACGACGTTCGTGATAGAGATGTTGGTGTATCTTCCATGGGCAGGTGTGTAGTGTCTTCTCATCATTGATATCCCGCCTTACCAGTAATGCTATCAGCTTTTTCCGGGATGCGCGCATATGCACTGTGTAGAAGTCGGATACTCTCGATACTTATCTTCTGTCTTTCTGTAGTTCCCATTGTGGTCAATTGGGTACGTCTTACTGTCAATATCTATGCAGCTACTAACCGCCGCCAGCGCCGCGACGCTCGTAGGCAAACTTCTGGTACGGACTAACAGGCCTCAATGTTTCCTTCTTGGGGTGCACTAGCAACGTCCTCACGCCTGCCTCGGTCACGCGAGAGTCAGTATCCATACCATCGTCGCTCGCTCATGCTTACCTCTCCATAGTTGTACGCCATCCACTAGCAGCTCATCCATGTTTCAATCAGATTCAATCAGAGCACTGACAAAGCTTTGGCAATCAAGTCACGCTTGTATCTCGGCTTTCACTGATAATAGCCGATTGCGTTCTCGTCGTGATCACTTGGCGCTCTGTCTCGCGACCAAAGCGACTGCGGCTGAGTACTAACACATTCTCTACGGTATTACTGCGAGATGGTGAGTGGACATCCCCAATATATCTGATGCTGCCTCTAATGGCGGATCTGCACAGGAATGATATATTTCCTGTACGCCTGTCAATCGCTCGCAATCACATAGTTTCCTTCTGAAGCCGCACCTGACAGAACTCTGCTTGCACTCAACTCTCTGCATCTCATTCTAACTGAGCTGTCCCAGGTCCGTCGTCTCCAGCACACGCTGTCTCTGGAACGCAAAACTGACTTGGCTCCCAGTTGAACGGCCCCTCTTTGCAAGAAGCGAGCTTCGTATCCCTCTTCGCCGAGCCGTTGGTAGCACCACCTCCGTATGAGCTGCCCCGTACTCACCTTGTGACGCCACATGTCAGGTTGACTGCGATCCTGGTCTCTCGATTTCTGCTACATCTTCAATCCGCGAAACATAGGACCGTCGCAGAATCGGCTGCATCGTTCACCATTGATAGCACGAGCCTTCCGGATGCCACCTCGATCCGGTTTGGCCGCGTCCTGGGTTCGCTGGATCAGTCCCTTTCGCCGGAGGACTATTTCGGGGAAGGTGAGGACTTGGACGACACTTCGAACGATCCCCCCAAGGTATATGGGATGCCAGAAGGGGCAGATGGGAGAGAGGGCTCTTCGGCGAGATCCGCGGGGTATGAGGTGATTGAGCTGCTGCTGCGGGCAGCAGCAAGTGGGGATGATGCATAGCCCGAAGTCATGGGGCTAGCTTCGGTCGTACAATCGTGTCGTGTGCCTGGGATCTCTCTTGCATTATGAACCGGCCCTTGTCGTGTCACTATACCTTCTAAAAGGGACGCAACACGGTATTCCCCAGATCTGAAGTTTTCGTCGCACGGTGAAGATGGGCCAATATGGGGGAGTACTGTTCTAGTCCTGGCTTGGTCGCGGCTGATGCATAGTTAGCATCATCTTCTCACAGTAGCATTGATAATGTACGTTTGATCATGATGACTCCTCAGCCGAATTCGTCTCATACAATCACTTTGAAACCCTCATTTCAGCATTATGGAGGATCTACACCGTGTTCTTCCTTTGCGAACATTGCGCGTTAGTTCTGGCTTTCTCCTCGACGCGTAGGTGCATTTCCGGTTTCTCCCGTTTTGTGGATAGACTCATTGCGCAATCTGACGCTGATCATCCCTATTTGTAAGTATATCGAAGCTCAGAAGTTGATGGAATAGGGCCGCAAATCTGCCACCTGTGCAATGGATTGCTGATGCCAGGGGAACCGTATAGTCGTCATCTCCGCGAACGAGCCTTAGTGATATAACGAAGGCAATGTTGCACACAGGTCCCACCCCTTGACGGTGGGAGCCAGCAGCACTTATCGGTCTGCTATCTTCTCAGCCGCTACAAAGCCTCCGGGATATGATGCACCAGCGGTCCAAGAGACGTATTCCATCATGTCAACCCTACCACACTGCCCCAAGGAAGGTGTTACATTGCGTTCAATGACTGATCTGTGAGATCACAGACCAACGTAGAGTTTGGTTGTGTCAAATGCGGTGGGATTCGAACATCTCCAAGACGCCAATAAACCACGGAGCCGCCGCCTCCGTGGGCAACTAATTGACTTCGACAGCGCTTTCGTGTCTAGCCGCGTACGTCGGAGAAAAGAACTCTTGTCTTACATGGTTCTTGATTCGCATCCACCTGGTGTACAACAGGCAGTATAAGAGGATAAGGCGTCATGGCTCGGGTCACAGCGACACGAAATTCTCCTCTGAGCCTCAGCAAACCCTTCATCCCGATGGCTAGCATCACCGCCGCTGGTGTGGAGACCGTGTATGTTTCCATCTTTGGTATCGCATACTGACCTGTACCTGAGTAACGCTCTTCTACAGTTTCAAGAACGTTGACCTTTGCGGGGCTGCAGTCTCGAGTGGGTAGAGTATTCAGCCCTTGTGAAGGATCTGACGTTCGACTACATCACAAAACAGCTATGCTTATGTTCGAATATCTCATCACTCTGGACGACGAGGCCAAATACATTTGGAAAAAGAGGGCTACTGGCCCATCTATTCTCTACTATATGAACAGATACTATAATCTTGCGTTCTGTATGTATCAATGGATCGTCCTCAACCCTGCTTACCGTCGATCTGCAGAGGTATGTTTCTCCTTTAGCCTCGTATTCTATCTGTGAATAATTTTCTGAGAACTCAATAGACGTTTGTTGTTTCACACTTCTTGGTCTAATCGGTGGCTCTAATCGAACGTCTTACTAGTTGTACGAGAGATATGACAACGCTCTTCGTCCTCGAGGTCTTTGGAAACTTCCCTTGGGGTGGTTAGTCGACTCCTTTTTCCGAGTGTAGCAATTGCCTGACAGCCGCTTTGCCTCACAACAGCCTTCTCCGCCTTACGGGCGTATGGCTTAAGTAGGAACATGCCCCTGGCTTGCTTCATATTCGTTTTATCCATCGTTCCCATTGGCATAAACCTCGTAAGTCTCCAATTCAACACAAGCGACTTCTTCAGCAGGGGTACCAACTCATCTCCGATAGGCCTGCTTCAAGTTCGGACTCGGCGGTTTCGTTGTTCCGGTTGTTAGCTGTGTCGGCTATAATCTCATCCCAGTCGCTCTTTCCCGAAAGTGCGTTATACACGCATGTTACACATCATACCATTGACATACTCTCTCATAGATGTTCGTCACCATTGTTTTCTCCGCCCTTTTCGCAAACCATTGGCTGACTAGCGTCCGAAGTTGTCATAGTCTCTCGCCTGGCAGTGATTGTGACAGACGCGTTGCTGCTTGTCATCACATGGACTCAGCTAGCACGACAAGGCGGCCTGCGTCGGTGGGGAGGTTCCAAGGGCATCAGCCTTACCGATGTCTTACTTCGCGATGGTGAGTGTAGAGTCTATTTCATTCCTACCCGACGACTGACTGCTGTCTTTCAGGTACCATCTACTTTCTGTAGGTAGTTACTCCGTCTCCGTAATATACCACTCTAACGGGCAGTCACATCACTAGAATCATGCTCATTCTGAACTGCCTGCATATGGCCTTCACGCTGGTCTCTGTAAGTACAAGCAGTCAACGTGTCAAAACTCACCTGACGTACGAGGAACTAGGTGCTCAACATCAAATCATTGCAAAACTTGAGCGCTATCAGTATCTTCGAGACCCCGTACGTCAGCGGGTTCTCATCGTATGAGCAACGATTCTTAGCTTATTATGTGCTCAGAATCACCGCGATCCTGGTCTCTCGCTTCCTGATAAACCTCCAGGCTTCCGAGCGCGGAGCGCTGCCGCTCAACGAGCCTGGAACAGGCACGCAGACGTCGCAGAACGGGGAGCTGGATAGTGGGGCCTCCATTGTCTTCAACAGGGTCGTTGGCTCCCTGCAACGTTCGCTCGCTCCTCAGGACTTCACCGAGGATAACACGCACGAAGATGACGACGCTCAGGAGGTCAGCAACGGAGACGATGGTGCCGGATTCCTGAAGGTCTAATAAACATCGAGGAACATATGAGCTGAGCTCTTGCCAACCAGTGATGCGGTTGACAGCGGGGCTTGTTATGCTATCGTCACCGAACGACTTGAGGTTTAGTTGGACGGGGTCTTGGTACAGTATGTTCGCTCACCTGTACAGTTCGATCGCACCAGAGGAGACACCGGGGAGAGTGGGAGATTATGGCACGTCTGCAAGAAAATACCATACGCGGCTGTGTATTCGTAATATCTCAAATCTATCAAGATATGAGTTTGGCAGATGTAGTAAGCTCGGCCTCCATACAAGCGAAGAATAGTAAAACGAGTGCATTCACTATGGCGCCCGGGACTGTGCAAAACCCACAGGGGAAAACCGAGGAAATAGTGCGGTCCGGCCAAGGAAATGGAGCAGAAAACCCTGGTCGAACACCGGTTTATGGACGAGCAAAAAGCGCGTCAAGATGACGGCTTTCCACGGTCAATCTGGCGTGGTCTCAGACAGGAGAAAAACCTCGGTTAGACAGCGGGTCGGAAGGGCGGGATTTACACCTGTAAAACATGGGAATTTGCACGGTTTCCGGGTGCCGGATCTTCGCTTGCGCCAGCTGGAAATCAATAGGGAATCACTTATGATGCAGTACAAGAGTGTAGCTAAACACACTGCAGATTGCAGTGTTATGGTCGCATTACGGCATGCTGAGTACATAGTACAGGTAGGGATATCAATATAAACTATGCAAGCTCGAGACCCTCTGGTACTCTCAACGACCACGTCCTTTTGACCCTTGCCACTCCTGCAGTACATCCACGCCAAAACTAAGGACACATATGGGAGTTTGGGTAGACGGAGTCAGATATTCAGGGAAGAGCAGCAAATACTCACCGGGGAGAATGCAGATATTTGAGAAGAGTGACTTACCTGATCGACATCTTTGCCAGAATGGCCAAACAACATAGCTGGACTTACCTGAGAAACTCACAACTCTGAAGATTGCGACTTACCTTATGCTGACCGTCCATCACTGGGCTCTGCCCGACGACTCTGGTACTGTATGCACACCCCAGGAACGGTGATAAAGGGGACCAAGAAATGTAGACACGACAGCAGTCATGTACCCAACGCACCCTAAAATAGTTCCATGAAAGTCAGATGTCACAAGCAACAGGAGAATGTCGATGCAGACGAGAGAATGGTCAGAATCAGAGCGACTGGCATTTGGCGCCCATGTTTAGGGCCGGCACATGCAGACTTGTTTGCGGACACCGAGAGCAACCGTGGAATAACCCCGTTCAGCTTGGCGTCTCAGGTGGTAAATCTCTACGGATGTAAAAACACGTTGCCGCCGCGGATAACTGACGGGTGATATTCAACGGTGAGATCCCATTTCCACGGTGCGACCGTTGAACGCACTTTTTGCCTTGTCGAACCGGGGGTTTTCCGGGGGCGCCAGGCCCATAGTGATTCTCACCTCCCAAAAGGAGCTACGCTTGCTGCTTATATTCATAGGCCCTGGAAACCCCAGGAATAGTCACACTGGGCACGCCATTTCCAAATTCACTAGGCTGCTGCTAGCAAACTTACCTTCTTGACTGAACGGCCGCGCTTCGCGGACTCCCACAGCTGCTGTCTGGCCATGCACAACCCCATCAGCGACGCCAAGCCATCTGCACGGGGTAAGCATGCTAACCGTGATCTTGGTCGCATCGAATTGCGTTCACTGCCTTTGCGAAGAGTCAAGTGCGATGCCAGTATGAAGAGCTGCAAAGATTGTGATTCAGACACCAGTAATCGCCGTGAACGAAGACGATGCGCTGCTGCAAGCGCCTTGGCGCCAATCAACTTTGGACATATTTGGACAATCGTCCGTGGCAACTTCGTTGCTCTTTAGGGTGCGGTCAACAATGAAAATGGTTTATAACGAACCGTTATTAACGGACGCCCCCTTGGACCCCTTGTTAACATGTGTTATTTATGGTTAATTAACCAGGCGCTACACACGTTCACAAGTTGTTGACCTGAGTAATAAACATCTCAGTCGACCAACAGAGTCCCTAGAACTCAGAGACACCTCGCCATTGCAAGTACTGTATATCTGACGAGGCATGACATCAATGAGCTGTGTAGCGACGAGTCCCGCTCTCCCTTTGAGATCTTAATCAGACCAAGCTCACTGGCGGCTTTGGCCAGCGGCCTGCATAAATCAGAGGCACCAAGCTTGCAGTTCACAGCAGCACTACTCTGGCCTACAGTAAACACAATGAAAGCGGTCTATTGTTGTTATCGGAGTCAAAAGGACTCTCAAATTGGTCCTTGTTTTGAACAATTCTTGACATGGCTATCTAGACTCATCCTTTCTAACTGTTTATTAACAGGTTATTAAGCTGTTAATAATCCACGTGTTAACAATTCGGATTTGTTGCCCGCACCCTATTGCTCTTCCCTCGAACTTGCCAAGTCTATCAACCTCCAGTCACAAATTTTGGCTACGCGCGGTTATTGTACATACTCACGAGTTGAAAACGACTTCAGGATGCCACCTCCGCTCTAGTGTTGGTCACAAGCACCCCATTTGCCAACGGGCTGGGAGAGCTTACATCGTATACGTACCCCGTCTCTGCTCAGGACACCACTACAGAGGCATGTAGAACGACATGTTTGCCTTCAGAAGTACGTGACAACCTGGCCCTTATCCTCTGCTACGCTGATGTGCAAGATGTGCTAGTATAGTCACGATCATCTCTCGAAGTGCAACCATTTTGACAGACATACTCCTCCTCGCGATGTCATGGAGGCGCCTATCTAAACAGCGAGACTTGGTCTCAAGGATGCTGCTGGGGATCGCAGTCTCGTCAGCGCTCTCCTTCGTGATGGCCAGTGCGTCCGTTGGTACTTAGTGATGTGCAGGGCCGGGCTGGGCTCAAATACCCGGGCTAGGGCCCGGCTTTGGAGGGCTCGGGCTCACCAAGACTTCAAGCCGGGCCCTAGTAGCAGGCTCGGGCTGGGCCAGGCTGGGCTCGGGCTTAAGCCCGGGCTTTCCGCCTGCCCCATACAGTGAAGAGAATCTGTTTTTTTGTACATGGATGGTGAACTTACCTCGATATTAGTATGCATACCATGTTGCAGAAGCTGAGACTCGGACAACAGATCGTGGAAAGTGCGCGCTCTGAGAGAGTGAGAGTGTCGGAGTCACCAAATCCGGCAGTGCTAGCGCCCATTTCCAAGTGCGCGAGCTCCGGCTGCCTGTAGAGCTGCGTTGTTCTTTCCTGTGAGTCACAAAGTGCTTTTCCGAAGTCAATTCAGCCCTTGATCATACCATGCAGACATCTTTCTTAACATCTGAAGTGATACTCGAGTAAATACGCAGGC
>NW_006766963.1:7321-71501 GCF_000275845.1 Dichomitus squalens LYAD-421 SS1 | reverse complement strand
CTGAGACTCGGACAACAGATCGTGGAAAGTGCGCGCTCTGAGAGAGTGAGAGTGTCGGAGTCACCAAATCCGGCAGTGCTAGCGCCCATTTCCAAGTGCGCGAGCTCCGGCTGCCTGTAGAGCTGCGTTGTTCTTTCCTGTGAGTCACAAAGTGCTTTTCCGAAGTCAATTCAGCCCTTGATCATACCATGCAGACATCTTTCTTAACATCTGAAGTGATACTCGAGTAAATACGCAGGCGGGTCAAAAGCCCGGGCTTGAGGGCCCGGCTCAGGCCTACCAAATCTCAAGCCGAGCCCTCAAGCCCTGAAAGCCCGACGGAGGGCCGGGTTGGGCTGGGCTTTTGAGGGCCGGGTACCCGGGGCTTTAGGGCTTGAAGCCCGGCCTTGAACATCACTATTGGTACTCCGTAGATGTCTGCTGATGTCCGTACTACAGGTACCACATCTATCTTTTACGTCGCAAGCTCATCTTTTGAAGCGGCAGACCTCAGGCTGAGTATCGTAACGGAAACTGCTCCTCGGTTTGATCATGGTCACCAAATACTCAGCGTCACGTCGCTCCAATGAGTGCCGTCAGCGTCTTAGTCACGGCGTGCGTCCACATTCACTCCGGCCGCCTTCCGATCCGTCCTGAACGTTTGAACACCCACATCCGGTACCTCAGAGATCCTCCCCTCGCGCTCCATCATCAACCTCCAGGCGGCCGTTGGGACCACTGCAGGCGTCGCAAGGCTTTCATGGGTCGCCTCAAGTGACGTCGGTCATCCTGGACAGCGGTATTGGCTCCCTGGGTGTTCCCTCCATCAGAGGGACTTCTTCGGAAGTGGAGGAGACAGGTCGCCCTCGGAGCTAAGGCAGCGGTGTTGAGACCCGGGAGCATATGGACGGCTTCTCGCACTCCGAGGGCATGTCCTGAGAATTCGGCGAGCAGTACTCTCCTAGTACTGATCTCCTAGCTCCAATGTAACTTGTAACATTACCCTCTTTCCACAGACATGCTGTGTCGATTCTTGTATGATCTCGGTGGTTGTATGCGAGGCGCGGTAGAGGGGCGGTAGCGGGCCCACTATGGCTTCATGTCGTCTACTTGAGTGGGGCCCGCCATGAACAACTGAAGGGTGACGCGCTGCATATGTTACATACGCATATGCCGCGTGCGCGAACTCGGCTCATCTCCATACCACCATGTGTTCTTATAGCCTGACCTCCAAGTTGAAGGCGCTGCCACGGATGCCGATAAGGCAGCTCAGGCGCTTCCCGCGGCAGCTATTGACATTTCATGTAGATCCTGCACCACGCCGCCCTCTCCGGAGGATTTGATGATCATCAAGTCGGACTCTGCGCTTCTCAGAGAGAATACAGCTCTTCGTATCACCTCTTCAGGTCCGTCATGTCGTCGCGTGATGCAACACGCAGAAAAACGATCGACAGCGCCTCGAAGGATGCTATCTTCGCCTTATATCCGGACCGCAAGACACGGTTACAAAACGCTCTACGCTCCATCGCAGCGATCGCCTTGATCGACGCCGTCTTCTCTGCTGAGTAGCCTTCAGAACGGCTAAGAACACTGTGGTTAGACTTCGGATAGCACTCGCAAGATGCTGAGCATACGGCTCGCCCGGGTGCGTCTCCCGCCCCCCTCCAGTGCTACAGTATACGCGCGCATACACTCAACTGCGCACCTGTTCATCTGCTTGGGCTCGCAGGTCGAGGACCTCACCGCGATGCAAGCGTGCAACCTGCAGAACCTGCCGGAGAACTACACGATGCGCTACTGTATGCGTCTCGTACTCACTAGCACTGGGCTGAGATGTTCCAGATCCTGTGCCTCGACGGGAAGCCGTGCGTAGCCTGAGGCTGACACGCGGATCCCCCATGCAGATCTCTTCTATCTCCTGTCGCACCCGCAGCTCTCTTACGTGGCGGAGGACGGTGGGCGGATCGTGGGGTACATACTCGCGAGGATGTGAGTCGGCGGGCCCGGGTGCCGGAGTTCATTTCGTTTGAGAAGGATTACGCTCATTGAGATATCGAACGTTGACAGGGACGAGGACGTCGGCGAAGGCGAGGAGGCGCACGGGCACGTCGTCTCCATCTCCGTCCTGCGCTCGTACCGCAGGCTGGGGCTCGCGAAGCGGCTCATGCTGCAGTCCCGTACGTGCGCCTTGCAATCGCCACGAGGTCGCAGGCATCATGTCGCGTCCTGACTTCTGACCTCTGACTTCTGACTTGTTGAACATACTTAGAGCGGGCGATGGCGGAGGTGTACAACGCCGGGTACGTGATGCTGCACGTCCGGAAGTCGAACCGGGCAGCGATCGGGCTGTACCGGGACACGCTCGGCTTTCGGGTGCAGGAGACGGAGAAGGGCTACTGTACGTGTTAGAACCGCTCGTCGCTGCCTTTTGCTGGGCCACGTCCTGAGTACTGATGTACCTATTCTGTTCCGGGTGCTGTAGATGCGGATGGGGAAGATGCGTATGTGATGCGGTGTGTCCTGAAGAAGGACGAGGTATGAGCGTACCGCGGGGCGTGGTCGAAGAGGCGCTCAGATACTGTAGGTGGTGACGGACGCGCGTGGCTGAAAGGGAGAACGAGCCTCTCATAAGTACCTGTTGGCGTCTCGGCCGGTCTCGTCCTGGTGAATAGACGTGCGGAGGAGGTGACAGATGCGCAGGCTTGAGCCACGCCGTCAAGGCGACCCTGCATCATGGTGCCCGCCAGCAGCACACGAGTAGCGGCGACTTGTGTAAAGTCACCAAAAGAGAGACTTCGTATTCACGGCGAGTGGGCGGAGTGGTCGGCCAGGGCCCAGGCCTCAACTGCTTCCGCCGTCAGCCGGCCGGGGGATAACCTACGGCCCGAGGAAAGCGGGCCATGGCTGGCCCGACGGCGCACTCGAAGGGGCCGTGTGGCGGCCGGCTGGCAGGCGGAGCGAGTGGGATGCCGCCGCTGGCCGCTGCAGGACTGCGCGATCAGGCGCGATCGCGAGTCGAGCGCAGGGACGGACATGACGTCAGGGAGGCACACAGCCGCAGAGGCGCCGTGGGTATTGGACGGGACTGATCGAGTCCGTTTATGGTCACTGTTCTGTCACTCAATATCCTCGGTTCCAAAGCTTAACACGCTTTCTCCCCTTCCTCGTCCTCGCCGCCATACTCTGCTTGCTCGTCGCTCGTCGTCCGTCGCTGACCGCCCAACCCACTGGCATCTGCCCCCGGCCGTCTGTACGGGGCTTGGTCTGGTCTTCACCTCCTTCCTCCTCGACTTTTCCGTGCGTGCGTGTGTACCGGACAAGGTCTTTTCCGGAGCACAAGTGTTGTGTTGAGCTGAAACTCCGATCCCATGCTTTTTCGCTCGGGCAACTCTTTTGCCTCCTGGACCGCCAGTGCGACGTCCACCAAGCGCGATGACCTGACCTCCTCCTTCATGGCCACAGAGAAGCCCCGAACGAGCCTCCGGCTCCCCTCAGACGGGCTCCCGCCCCCCGTCTCGTACCCCGCCAACCACCCATCGAACGACCGCCGCCTGCGCATGAAGAAGAACGCACGCATCTCGGGCGGCCTCCGCGTCCACTGGGACCGCTTTGTGCGCAAACTTGGCTCGGGCACCGCGCCCTCGAGCTCGTCCAACTTCGACGACAGCGTGGGAGAAAGCTCGGGCTACCCGCGCTCCCGCCAGGACGGCCAGGCCGGGGGCGGAGAGGAGCAGGTAGAGGACAGGGTCGACGAGGTCGTCGTCGACCGCGAGTGGTCCGACGAGATCAAGAGCAGCTCGGTCACCCATTCGGAGCATGGCGGCACCCCGGAGAAGACGGGCAGCAATCATTTGGGCGGGACGAACACCGACCGCGACTCGTTCGCGATCCACCCCGAGGGCTTCTGGGGCGTGTGCAGACCGCTCATTTTCGTCCGCTGGCGGCTGTGGCCGCTTGTGCACTCGTTCTTCAGCACGAGGTTTATGGACGAGAAGTCGGAGATGCATTATATCAAGGAGAACTGGTTTTTGCGAAAGGTGAGTCCTCGAATTCCGTAGTAGTCCTGGGTACGGTTCATCTTTTGGTTTGTCGACCTCTGGGCCCCGAAGTTGCACTTGTTTGCGCTCTGCATGCTCCCGTTCCTCTGGCTTTACCTTGTCAGAGAAGCGGCAGTCATAACGACGCAGCGCGCAGTGCCTGGCTCGTTATGCCACGTTCGCTTCCCTACTGTCCCCATGAGAAGCCCTGGATGTGCAACATTCGCTGGCATCGTTGGCTCAGATCCCCTCGCCGCGGAGTATGCTGTCTACCACTTCTGACATCGATTCCGGGCATGCCGGCCCTGCGATAGCAGTCACGCCTAGTCACATCTTCTCGCTGCTTTCTCACTTGTGGAGATCATGAATATTCTTCTCAGGCCGCCAAAGCTAGCCTGGTTGCTATATTTGACCATCTCGCCGACTGCTTGGAGATGCTCAAGCTTTGCACTTGACGTCGCTCCCTCATCTCGGCTACTCTCTTTCTATGTTTCACCGGCTCTCTCGTCGTGCTTCTGAACTCGATAATACTCACTATGCGTTTTGTGGTTAACAGAACCTTGCCTTGTGGTCGTCAGCCTTCCTCATCGTCAACTGGGCGTTTGGTATCGGCTTCATCCCCCGTCCGCTGACCCTCGCAGACAAGATCTTTTACTGGGGCGTCGCCCCAGTTTTCAGCTTCATCATCCCTCCGATGGTCATCTATGACTGGCCACGAGATAAGAGCACGATCTACCAGGTCGTGCTTGTGTTCGCTATCTGGATCTGGTCGATATACCAGATCCTCTTCATGTGAGTGACAAATGCCTCTCCAGGCTCAACGTGGAACGAGAGTTCACACTCGTTCGCCATATGCAGGTACCTCTGTGGACAGTACGATCCATCTCGGTCGCTATTTACCTGCAATAACAAGGACTACCTGACGCTGTTCTAGTGAGTCTCTTGTCCACCATCATATGGCGAAGGTCGTCTTGACGGTGATCGCGCCAGCTATACTTCGGCATTGCAGACCATCGCTCTGTTTGGCTTGAAACTGCACAGATTCCCTGCCATGCTCGGTGCCTTGGTCTTCTTCATCATGTAAGTCTTCGACGTCGTCTGGTGTGCCCTGAACAATATTGACATGAATGCAGGTCTTTTGCACTCATCGTCCCTCACAAGACAACGTTTGTGCGAAGCACGTCACGCTAAACATCTTGCGCCAGTCGTCGTTCTAATCCCTAATCTTCCGCAGATTTGATGAACTTCGCGTTCTTCCAGGGCTTCCTGCTCTATATCCATTATATGCGTGAAAACGTAGGTACACTACCTGACTGGTTTGGGTTGTTTAAGGCTCATGGATATGATGTGACGATATCAGGCCGAGAGACGATTATACACGCTACGGGATCAGCTCAAGGTCCAGTTTCGCGCGACGCAGAAGGCACAGGTCAACGAACGCAAGGCGTCGGATTCGAAACGGCGACTCACGTCATACGTCTTCCATGAAGTCCGTGTCCCTCTTAACACTGCGCGTACGTGTTTGCCACTGCTGGTCGTCATAAATTGGGCTGTGCTAAACGGAATGTATGCGCGCTTGATGCAGTCCTCGCTGTCCAGAACATGGCGGCTTCGGGAGCGGTTACACAAGACATTGAGTTCAAGGCGCTCGAAGGGAGTCTGAGCATGATGTCCAAAGTCCTAAACGACGTCCTCGATTTGTACGTCCTATCTCCGCTCCGCTCCGCGATGGCGTGCTCGCTTCGACAGCTGACGCTCCCGCTTTCAGTAACCGCATGGACAGCGGGCGGTTCGAGTCCGTGCTGAAGCCGTACAAGTTCCACCAGGTCATGCGCTCGCTCTTCATCCCGCTCAGAATGGCGACGGACGCGCGGCGGCTGGAGTTCATCACGGACCTGGACCTTTCCATCGACGAGGTCGCGCGCCGGGCGCTGTACGAGGCGATGGGCGAGACGGAGGAGGACATTCGGCGGAAGTTTGAGGATAGCCCGGACGAGGACGGGATCGTCGTGGGCGACGAGACGCGGCTGCGGCAGATCATCACGAATTTGGCGAGCAATGCGTGCAAGTTCACGGCTGCGGGCGGGAAGCTTACTATCACGACCAAGCTCGTCATTCCCGGGCGGCATTCGTCGATGGTGGGAGAGGACGGGGAGGATGACGAAGACGAGGATGGTGATGGAGATGGGGACAGGGACGGGGACGGAGCGGAGAAGGGAGATGCGGCGGAGAGGCGGAGCGTGTACGACGAGGAGAGCGGTGGGGGCCAGCCGAGGTCCGCGGGCGCGAACGAGCATCACAAGCTGTCCAAGTCGCACCTGAACCAGCACAACGTGCTGACCGGGAAGCCGGCGCCGCCGCTGGAGTGGATCGTGGTCCGGATTGAGGTCAAAGACACGGGCGTCGGCATCAGGCCGAAGGACATGGTGCAGAGCAAGCTATTCTGTGAGTGGTTTCGTATCGTCGTGGTGGGGTCGGAGGTAAACATTCATTACTGATGCGCGAGAGTAGCTGCCTTCAACCAGACGGAGCAGGGACGACTGCAGGGTGGCAAGGGCACTGGGCTCGGCCTCGCGCTCGTGAGGCAGATCGTGAAGCTCAGTGGCGGACGTCTTGGTGTTCAGTCCAAGGTCGGGGAGGGATCGACGTTCTGGGTTGAGCTTCGTGAGTGTAGAGTCCCTGCATCACGTCTTGACCGCAAGGTTTTACTGACGGTATGTCGATGAAGCTCTCGGCGTCGGAAGCAAGGCGCTCCCAGCGCTCAATCTGCCCGCCGACATCGACGACGACGAGTACGGCAGTCCACGAGGGGCGTTGTACGGGAGTCACAGGGACCACGACCCAACTGTGCCCAAGGTAGGGGCTGTGGGTCGGGACGGACTGGACCATGTCCGCTCATCCCTCAATTTCAACCAGTCCTATTCTTCGTCAGCGCTGCACAGTATCATGGAGCAAGGTGCGCTCGCCTTTTTTGGTTCGTGTATGGTGGCAGCGTGATGCTAAGACGCGCATACACCCAGCTGGGCTCGTGGAGATCTCGACACAGCCGACGGAGGGGCCGCTTACACGGACGATCGGGGACCCGTCGACAGGAACAGAGCTGCAGACTCCAGGTGGGGACGACTCGCCACCACATCCGCAACGACCCGGGCCTCCCGCGGAGAACTCGTCAGACACTGTGCGCGGGCTGCGTCTGACGCACCTGCCCAAACCGCAAGCGTTCACCGTCGACGGCGCGCTCATCTCGCCCACGTCTTCTGCCGGGACGGGCACACCGCCAGGCCAGGGCGGTTCGTCACTATTGACGTCTGGGTCGAGCGCGCGGGACGACTGGAAGCTGAACGTGCTCGTCGTCGATGACGATCCGCTCACGCGGAAGCTAATGAGCCGGATGCTCACCCGATTAGGGTGCAAAGTGATGACGGCGGAGAACGGCGAGGTCGCGCTGGACCTTATCTTGCACGGGACGACGCAGCGCGAGACGCCGTCGTCGGAAGACACGGGCTCGGGCGGGCTGTCGCTGGACGGTGTGGGGGCGAACGAGAACGAGTACCGGTTTGCGGTCGTGTTCTTGGACAACCAGATGCCGGTGCTGTCGGGGCTGGATGCGGTTGCGAAGCTGAGGGCGCTGAATCGGAAGGATTTCGTGGTTGGAGTTACTGGGAACGCGCTGCTGAGCGACCAGCAGGAGTATGTGAATGCGGGGGTAGATCAGTGCGTACTCCATCCATCCTGTTGCAGGCCAGTTGCTGATGCGGGGCTTGTTTCAGCGTTCTCACAAAACCGGTGCTCGAGAAGAGTCTGAAGAGCATGCTCAGCATCGCGGAGGAGCGTCGAAGACGAGGGCTGCAGCAAACACACGAATCCCAGCAGCCTTCTGCGGCTTCATAGCATTGGCTGTGAGTGCCTTGGCGCGCCCATCCGTCCTGTATGTGCCTCCTATGCGGTCCATTCGGTCGTCTTTTGGGTTCTAGAGCTGTGTCTTTGTTTCAATTTGGCTCCTTTTGGGTCTTTCCGTGCTCTTCTCGTCTCATTCTCTTGAGTCGTGTTTTCATTTAGTGCATTGTCGCTCTTCGCGACCTTCCTATCTGTGTTGTGTATTTGTATTTTTGACCCATACCGTAACAGCATTTATCATCTGCGCCACCTGCGATCCAATTCCATCTTTTGGGCCTAGTTCGACACTTCGACACTTCTGTTCAATAGCCTTCATCTTTCCTCTCGATATCTCCCTCCGCATGTCAAGTCCCCGTCCATCCATATGCCTCGTGTCTAGTGCTTTGCCTGCTTTCCGCTGCCCGCTCTTCACACCTCACACATCCCACAATCCACTTCCCACGTCTCCCGCCCCGCCCTGCACCACGACGCCGCAGCCACGGACCCATGATACCACGTACGCACCATATACGATTGCCACGTCTGTCTGCCCATGTTTGCATTGCCTATCTCACGCTCTATAAAACATATTTAGTCTCTAATGCACATCCACTTCGGCGGTTTTGCCATCCCCCTGCGTTACCGTGTCTTCTGTGCTATCATCATCGGTCACAGCTACAGTGTATCGTGCCAGTAGGTCTGCGTTGATACTTACTGCTGCTCATCTAGGCCGCGTTACAACCGACCACTGTGCCGTAGCATGGTTTTCTTGCTCGCACAGTGGATCCGAATTGGACCGAATATTTATTTGCCCGGGTGGAGAGATGTCGCAACCTTACTTGCAATCACAACGTCAATATGATATGGGCTTCTACTCTGCTTCGTCACTCCGTTTCATGCACGCTACTATCGTGACGCCCCTGACGTAAGCTAGAGTATTACATTCTTAAGATCTGTACATTCATCTCCCACCGCTGTTTAGTGACAGTCACGGATGTACTTTGCAGAGTAGGTTGCTCTTTCTGCGTTGTGACGAGCCTCTCGCTATCAGGTTCACGTTCCCTCCAGCACTCCCTCCGTCATGACTAGGCCTCGCGCTCATGTACAAGGTCAATTCGGAATCGCGCACGACGGTGAAGCCTCGGTTGAAAAGGTTCCGTATTTCTCTTGCTTGCACAATCATCTATGGACTGTCGTTACCGGGCGGAGCTCTCAGTGAGTCTCGGCGGTTGTAGTGGTGGTCGATTATATCTCAGCGATTCTCGAAGTAGGTGCCTCCCTCCGAGTCACGTCGCGCTACATGTCTTACGTACAGCGGCTTCACATCCGGCATGGATATCCACTACAGGTCTTCCTCGCGAGTCGATACCAGGTTCCAAACACTCGCAGCGAACCTCACGATTGGCATGCGTGTGCTCCCCCAGATCTGCATAGGCACAGCCAGTGCGCAACCAATCGAGTTTCAGGACCCGCGAAGACCCTGTTGAAGAAATTGGTATCCACTGGTAGCATTGCCCAGAAGAGGGACCCGGAATCAATGCACAGACCTGCAGAGGAATTGGACAAGTGGGATAATTCCTTGTAGCGGTATGGACGTGGGGACGTAAGGGCTTGGGAGGTATACGACGTTCTGTGCTTTAGTTCTGCAAAGCAGGACAAGGTTTTTGCATAGTTGAATCTAGTGCATCTCTTACCAAAGGCTCCTTGCCATACTGACAGGTCCGTTCGTACAGACTTCCCTGAGTTCTCCCGTCCCCATTACTCGCTGCGAGCATGATGCGATCTCTAAAGTACTCGGAAAGACTGTCTATACCACTCCTCACAGGGTATTCCTGACGACAAGGACGTGCATGGCCGCTCCGGAGGCGGTGAATACGCCGATTGACGGGCGGATGGGCGCCAGGTTGTTCGAGTCGCTCCGACGGATACATCGGAACAGTCGCACTTCCTGACAACGTCGGCTTCATTAACTCATACTTCGCCCCACTCCTGCTCTAAGTATTAGAGGCATAGAATCCAAGAAGTTGTGAACAATCAGGTGGATCGTGATCGATGTGTTTGATGGATTACCGAGCCTTGTCCAGTCGATGTCCAAGCGAGCGCTAGCCTATCCTGATTCCGAAGCGCTCTGCAACCATCATGCGCGCTCCGCGTCTGAGTTCGCTTCCCAGTCCTCCTCCCATGCGTCATGACTCTCCTCGACATCATGCACTTGTTGGTCCACCGTCTGGTCTCCATCCATGCTATGTGCTCTCACCGAATCCATCGACCCGACTGCACGCCCGAAAACCAGTGTATCGGCAAAGTCATTTCCGGCGGCCTGTTCGCTTCCGAACTCCATGTCTAAGGCTTGGCGATGCGCGGCCTGTAGGTCGAGCAGGAATCGGGAAACAAGGGACGCCTCGACACTGATGATCACGTTGTCAAGCAGTCCGCAGGGAAAATGAGCTGACAACGTACACCTCGGTAAAAATTGTAACATAGCCATAGCTCAGGCTTTGAAGAGCGACGTGGATCTGATATGGACATCAGCATGAGATGAAGCGTTCCCGAGGAGCAATAATGGTACCGAACACAGGGACAGTGTCAAATGAAGACAGTGTAGGATGAGTAAAGCCCTATGGAAGCAGTGAGACACATGCCGAAGGCGCGAGGCAGTCCATCTCACACGAAGTATGTAGTACCTAGAACATTCCTATCAGCTAGGAAGCAAATGTGGAAGAATGAACCACCAACCGTTGCGAAGCATCACTTCGGCAAGATTTAAGACGTCTTTGCGACTCATACTATCCACCAGGCCTTTCCAGGAAATGGTGAGCCAGGTGATCAAAATGAGAAGAACATCTGCGAGCATGAAGCATGTTCGGCATATGATGACGACTGGTTGGCGTGATCAGTGCTTGTCATCACGCTAGGCTCAAAGGGGCATCCTTACACCTGGTACTTGTCAATAGGGTTATGGCGATTTGGACAATTAAGCCGCTCACGTCCTAGACAATTTGAGTGGGATGGGGTCGATAACCGTGCATCCAAAGATGGGATCGACATAGCCTGTGAAGCCGAAAGGAAACAAAGACTACAGTAGCCGATCATGAGCGATAGTAATATCGAGCCATATCCTATCCAGGGCACGTACCATATTGATTCCGGTTGTTGTCATTGATAGCACCAAAATCAACGCGGACAAGGGTTTGTTTCGACTCAGCGCGTATGCCCGCATAGCCGCAAAAGCTGGAGCCACATATGTGGGCCTTCGAACGGAGTGCGACGGCGTTCACCACAAGCTCACCTGCCCAGGGGATGTATTGTAGTAGAGTGAAAGCTAAGGCCACCCGAGTCGCGAGTGCACATCTAATCCGCAGTCAGTGTATGGCCCCCTCGTGAAGCCACGCACATACTTCTGGTCCGTCATAGGAACAAATCCGACCAAGTTCGCTATCCTGAGGATGAGGACGAGGTATCGGTTGACCAGGAACAGCGCAGTTGCCCCTGTGAGCTTCTTCTTTGAATACATATCCTGCCAGAACATCTCGACTTCTTTGTCGAATGTAATGCTGTAGTCGTAGACAATGAAAGCTGCGAAGCATGTCAGAATTGCCTAGAGCAGGTGTTTATTGACGACTGTTCACACCCGCAGAAGCGACACGGCCGTAGGAATTGATGGCACTAAGGATTGAGTCAGTCTCATCTGGTCTGGACGAGCGAATGCGAGGAAGAAACTGACAGACTGTCATATGTAGGCACAATGCCTGCGGCCGCCATAGACAGACCATAAGACTCCATAGTTTGGTAGGCACGGACGCAGAAGGGTGGGGAATGTTCCCAGTGCCGTTGACCATTTATACGCCCAGGGCAACCCAGCGAAGCACTGTATTTCCGGCAATGCAGTTGCTTTCTTTCGAGCTAGCGCCGTCAGTACATAGCCTACGTATACGTAAACCTCCCAAATGAAGCGGCGGTCGCGATGAGACTGCGATGCTGTCCATGACATGGTCCATGGGGTTCCCAGAATACGAGGGCAGCTGTCGGAGAATATCGGCTGAATCTTCTACACTCCGGGGTGCCCGAGGAAAGACGGGTCATGGCTTTCACTCCGCTATAGATCAGAGCGGTAGATTCCACTATCACTCACGCCAGAACCTCATTCTGACGTAGGGTATTCATGCTATTCGGAGGAGCATGAGTATATTTGTTGGACCTGGGCGCACTCGGACTGACATACCTCAAACTCTGCAGGAAGCGAGCGAGAGCCTGACTGCGCCAAAGAGGTAGGCGGTTCGTGCACACCGCACTAGCAACTTGTTGCTACTGAATATCTCTAGTCAGTGAGAAATCTCCTATACACAGGTGTTTTGTGAGTTTTCGGTTGAGAAGCGCGACGTAGATCTAGAGCAACTCATGGCACCACAACAGCTGCGAACTTAGAGCCTGCTGTCGGCTGCTGGCATGGACGACTCCGTATCCCGATCACTTACATAAGCATCCTAGCAGGCGCCTCACGGGACTTTGCTCTCGCCTCTTGACGTCTACAGTTGAATATCTAATAATGAATACTCTAATAATGAATATTATCTCATAATGAATAGGTCGAGGGCTCACCGCATGGGCGCTTCACCGCCAAACCTGCATCTCATAATGCATAAATCCTATAATGAATAGAAAATCGGTCGAAAACGGGCCTACCGACATTATTCATTATTAGATATTCAACTGTACTGAGCTAGCTGTCTATACTGAAGTACTGAACCCTCGGTCGACATGTAATGGCCACTCTTTCTGGCTTTTCCTGGATACACCTGAGATCTGCCACTGCAGCCCGCTTCAGCCACGTCATGTCCTATTGAGAGCTGGAACCTGATAAAGACCTCTAGCCGCTTCAGTATATATGGTCGAGGTACTTTGACCGCCAGATTCCATCCACATACCGGAGATCAGCTTGCGAATCTGGCCGGTGGCTCATACCATGTCAATAGGATCTGCGTGTACGTTCTTGGTCTTGACTATCCATCTTTCTAAGCGTTTGCTCGGGTAAGCCCGAGCAAACGCTAATGGGGGTTTCAAAGCATGCGGTATCCACGGAAACTGGCGGGACTCTAGTTGTAGTCTGGACAGTTTAGCAAGATAATTCCTGAATGGAACGAGAAGACCTTTGATGCATCAGAGGAGTACACCGCCTTTCGCACGTTTTCGCTCCTGTACAAGGAGATGAACGCAAAATATGTCGCGGGCGCCACCTAGTATGCCGCTTGTTCCGCTCTCCCGGTGTTCAGATCATCCTTTTAGTAACTTGAACCAGCATGCGCGGTCGGACAGAGAGCGCCATATGCTCGATCGATATCTTTGGGGTAGGTGGTATGGCAACCAGCGACCCTAGCGTTCCGTGCACCTACCCGCCTGCTTGCTATGGCTCCCTATTTCCAGTATTCTATTTCCGAGTAGGTCTCGTAACCCGCCCCATACATCTTAGCGTCCTGGAGGGTAGGAGGTGGTGGCTAGGGGCCCTGTGAGACGCACATTCCTCATTTTCTCAACGCCTTCATCATTCCCGTCAACAATTGGCAGGCGTTCGGAGAACACGAGACGACAATCTCCGCTGAACCTATCATCATGGTTTCGGAATTGCCGTTTGGAGGGACGTTGGAGACGGAGGAGCGAATGGTTGACCCGAACAAGGTGGGACCTACCTCAGGTACTGCGTGATACGTGAGGCTATAGTGAGTCATACACACACTCATATGTACTCGTCATTACTGATTGTTGACCGCTTCAGCCATGAACAGAATGTCGTACTGCGAATTGCTGTTAGAACAATAAATGATTGAGGCATATACATCGACGACATTAATAGCCCATCGTACAGGATCGTTATCACTTCAGATCAGCGATCAACGTCAGGCGTATCGTTGACGGGAAGGCGGGGAAATGGATGGGCATGTACACGGTCGACAAGAAGGGATTACATGGAGAGAACCGGAACAGCATTGCGAAGAGGAGAGAGGTCGAAAGAACGAGCATGTAGCGGAGAGGATCACATGCGAGAGGAGGTAAGTGTAATCGACGCGCGAGGAGAGCATCGATGAGAGAGGAGGTCGTGAGGACGTTATCATGGCATACTCCGCAAACCATGCGAAGTTTAACATGCTGGTCGAGCGCAAGGTTACGCGTGCTGATCGCACGGTGAACGTCACCAAATGGGCGAGTTACGCCTCGCACATCGTATCTTCCGACCAATCGCTGTCACAATCGACACCAGGGCCTTGCGTGGGTGATAGAGTTACCGTGTGCTCTGTAGAGAGCAGCGAGCCACGCTGCGTGCGCGAAGGGTGGGCATAGGACGCCTTGCTGGACGCAGGGGACCACCGTTTCTTCGTCCCCCGCACGAATCGGGACGGATGCCGCGTCAGGCTCTGGGACGCCAGCCTTCGATCCACACGACGGATCGCGTTGATGAGAGAACAGGCGTCGAACTCTTTGATATGTATGGCAGTGCCAGACAAACGGGGAGAAGCGCGCCGTGACTGGGACCGTGGGATGGACGACTGTGGGATAGGTAGAACGGGATCGCATGCCATAACCGGTGGGCACATCACTGTCTCGACAACGGATGTCCCTCTCACTCCGGCCGCTACTGGAGAGACAATAGTACCAGCTGTCGCAGGGCAAGACGTCGTCTGTGTCGTTACATCAGTGACCTCAGCAACGGACTTCCTGTGAGCTGAACCCGATGTATCATTAGGCTCGTCTAGAGGGCGGGTGGTCATATGACACTCACCTATGCAGGCAAGACGTCGCAGAAGTCTCGCAAATCTCGCACGCCGCGAACGAGGAGGCAAGGTTTCATTCGAACGTCCCTGCAGGAGCTGCATCCTCACTTCGGCACTGGTTTCCTTTCAATGCAGTAGAACGACATCAGTTGGAGCTGGTGGTTCCGATTATATTGGAACTCACGCATATGTTCGCACGAAGTTCCCTCACTTGCTTGCAGAGAGACCCGATCTCTCTCGATAGCCCATTGAACCATGCCGCTACCAGCTTGCGCCATGCGACGGAGGCGATGAATGTCTCTTCCCGGAAGGTATCCGCCTGAGTACGAAACCTAAATCGCTTTCAGTGTACGAAGGGGAATGCAATTCACGACTGCGATGCGCACGATGTGAGATGTAATTCAAAATGAGGAACGTGGCGGATGGGATGAAGCAAACCCTCCTCGACGACGGAGCGGAACAATATCTCGGTGTCCTTGAGCGTCGTCTCCAGCTCCACAAGCTTCGTCTCGGGGTTCTGGTCTTTTACCAGCCTCTACATACCACATACGAAAGCCAAAACACCAATTGCGCTTGATACTATGTTCCAGATATTGGCGCCAACGTCGCTGTCGGACATCCTGGGAGAATCTCGTAGCTCTGCAAGAAGACAAGAAAGAAAGGGGGATCATGGTACCGCCCGTTCTCAACGGCTTATATGTGTCTCTCGTGGAGATCACGCAGGTCAAACAACGAGGCTGCAACGAGGACGAGACCGAAGGATAACGCGTACTGACCGTGGCCGGCCTCGGACGACACGCAGCTTGAACGGCTTGACCATAAATGGAAGAGTGGGCGTCTATTGCATCCTGACGTTTCCGGAGTCCGAGTCAATTGCAAGTGTCTTGATCGTGAAAGTTGTCTTCGCAAGTTCATCGTGGTCATCGCCCCATGAGCAAAAGTCCCACTCGCCTTCCGCGCTACGCATATGTCACCCCTGAATCTGCCGCCCGACACGCTAAGAATACTGCAGCTGGCGTATACGACCTGCTTCCAGGCGAGATATATTGGAAAGATCGCTACTTCTTCCTCGACGGCCGTGGTTACTCTCTTCGGTCCAGGTACCATCCGGATTGGAAACCTTCGTGGATAGGCACAGATCGAAATCCAATGTTCTGCGGGGATTCAATAGGCCTCATTGTATGTCAGTTTATCCGATCATACAACCATGGGTGAATCGCTGACTGGCTCCATCTAAATCCCGAATGTGATTGATGCTACTCGGCGCACGGACAATTTCCTTGTCTCCATAAAATCCACAGTGGACAACACAAAGGAACTGCACATTGCGCGCTACCTCACAGAACAACATTCGGATCGAAATCATTGCGTGCCGATCCTCGACGTTTTTCAAGACCCCCTCGAACCTAACATAGCACTAATGGTCATGCCTTACCTGCGCCGCTTCAACAGCCCCGACTTTGGTACTATCGACGAGGTCATGGATTTTATACGGCAGTCACTCGATGTGAGTGTTGTCTTAAGTCTGACGTAACACCATTCTTCCTTCATCTACAGGGTCTGCGCTTTCTCCACGATTGTCGAGTTGCACATCGGTTTGTTATGTACTCTTGATCTCAGACATCTGCTGATACAACTGTTACAGGGACATCGCCGCAGCAAACGTTATGATGGATTCAAGATCCTTGTACCCAGAAGGACACCATCCAGTCAGGATTGACTATGCGCCAGATGGTATAGTAGATGCACGTCCACTCTCACGGTCCGAATGCAACGTGCGGTACTATTACATCGACTTCGGTCTATCAACTTTGTTCGAAGAGGGGAAGCCTCCACTAGTATTGGGACGTACAGGCCGCGACAAGGAGATCCCCGAGTTGTCGAACGAGGTCCCCTACGACGCATATCGCGCGGACGTCTTTGCACTCGGAAATCTCTACTACAAGGAGTTCATCTCGGTACGATCACTTTTGAGAGTATATATCTTCACCCTAATCGCTCTAGCAGAGGTATCACGGCCTCGAACTCATCCAGCCTCTGGTCAGCATGATGAAGTGGAAGGACCCTGCCCAGCGGCCGACTGCGGACGCCGCATACCACATCTTCGAATCGATTTACAGCCGCACCGACGAGACACTCTTGCGCTGGAGACTTCGCTCGCGCACGGAGTCCGCGCCCGAACGAGTCGTTTACGATACTGTCGCTGCTGCGCGGGAAGGGATCTACCAACTCCGCCGTCTCATGTCATAGCCCTAGTCCTGGTGAGCACTCGTGCACGCTCGTCGATGCACCCCTGCTCAACTTATCGGGGGAGATCAGTGCGCCTCGCTGTCTTTTTGCTGTCTCGTAACGCTTTGTACATCGCTACTTGTAACACCATATCGCTTCTACACTCCACTGACCCCAAGCCATCATTCATTGCAAGGCGTTCGTGCATTGAGACCTGGCAAAAGGTCTCTTGGACATACGAAGACTTAGTCTCTTAGACATCCGATATCCACTGTCCTTGACAACAGGCCCCATCTAAATTGTCCACTTTGTCGAAGTCACCCATCTCGTCATCAAGTTTGCGAGTTCAGTGATAGTATCGTCGTCAACAGGTAGCGACTCTGTGGATATGGGCGACAGATCTCCTTTGTTCAGGTGCGCAAAACGATATGTGCGCTTCGCGTCCATCACCGCGCATCGATGTCCTAGTGTCGCCATGAATCTACGATTTAAGAGCCAGTGAAATAAAAAGGACGCTTCTAAAGGACGCTGAAATAGGTTCAAAGGTTACCAGACGATGAGTTCGGGCAGTTATGGCCACACTTTCTAGTGACGGCGATTCAGAGTGCATGCCCTGAATACAATCTCTAGTCGTCACTTTCCAGCGTTTCACACAGGTAACGGCATTCTCTTCCACGGCAACGGGACACATATATAGTGCGTATTCACCAACATACAAGAAGCGGTCACGACGTTACAGAGCGGCGAGGACAGGAACAAGAGGAAGTCGGAGATATAGGAAAAGTACATATGTGAAACGATGGAATGGATGAAGCGGTATGAGGAAGGGGAAGACTGGGTAGAGGACGAAGCGAAGAGGAGACGAGAGAATTCCGCATACATAACCGACATGTGGGGACATTGTCGCGAGGAGCCGACGAGGTGAGGACGTATCACAAATACTTCGCAAACAGTGCGAAGCTCAACTCGCTATCCCGGGAACGGGTTAACGTCATGAGTAGCACGCGGCCTTCGAGGCGGTGTGTGCGAATTATGCCTCGCACACCGTATCCTCCTCCAACCAGTGCTCTTCGGACTCAGCAACTGCCTCGTTGATTAATGGCGAAAGAATCACCGCATTGTCTGCGCGAGACACAGAGTTACGCTTCCTGCGTGAACGTCGGGGATAGGATGCCCGGCTTGACGCAGGGGACCACTTCTTCGTGGCTCGCACGAGGTCGGTTAGGAGAGGGTGCGCGATTCCTTGCGCGGCCAGTTCTCGATCCAGGCGGCGGAGCCCACAAACCACGGTACGCACGCTGTGTCCGTTATCGATTATACCCCTTTCCAGCACACGGGAAGAGGGCCGAGAGCGTTGAGATGATGCCTCACACGTCGGTGAAGGGGAAGGGGAAGGAACGTGCGCACATGCACAATCCCCGACCATGAGCGTCATGGTGCCGTCTCCAATGGGCGATACGGTAGCATCGGCCACTGGAGTGGCCGATACCGTACTGGTGGGTCCATCTACACTCTTGGTAGCAGAACATATGCGCACTGATCAGGGACAGAAGCATGTCAGAGAACACGAGAGGGGGTCTATGACACATTGTCTGACGAACGTGAGGATCTCATAAGCCGCCAGAACTTGAGGATGTTCGTATGCCATGTCGGTGACTCGTTGGCCGGAAGTTGCTGCATTAACTGCAACCTCGCTTCGGCACTGGTCTCCTGTATGAATACATCGTAGGTTAACGACGCCCATCACATCAGATGTCTAGTACATACGCAAATTTCGGCTCGAGTTTGCTTGACTTGCATGGAAAGGGTGGCGATCCGTTTTGACAGCCCCTGGAGCCATGCTTTGAGGACTTTGCGCCAGTCAATTATGGCGATACAGGTTTCTTCACGAAATGACTCCGTCCGAGAACGGTATCTGAGACGATGTTGGTACAGAAGAGACAACGGTGCAGATCGGAAAGGAAGCATACAATATAAGATGCGATTCGAAATGGTGGACATGCCGTTGATGATCGAGCAATCCTTCTTCCACAAGAGACCGCAGGAGTGCTTCGGTGTCCTTCAAAGTGGACTCCAACTCCTTCATCCTGGTCTCGGGGTGTTGGTCCCGGACGAACGCCCAGATCAGAGAGACGATGGTCAAGAAGCTAATTGCTCCAGAGAGGATGTTCAGGGTGTTCCATCCAGCGCTGCTAGTGCTGGACATGTTGAACGAGCTCTGAAGCCTGCTAAGCTGGTAGTAGTGATACTCGGGGCAGGGGGCAACGAGTCGCTCATCGCCTTGCTATCCTCTTATTCTGAAGCCGTGGGAGCATTTGGGAACAAGAATGAGGCTGCAACGTGCATCGATGCTAGAGACGAGGACATATCATAGCGAGTAACTCACGAATATAGTATAGCCTTTGTCGGGTCCCATCAACACAGAACGTGACCTTTCTGGCGCTTAATAACTTTAGACTTGTTCTTCTCACAAGTTCATCCAGTCACCGTCCGATGAGTGCTACGCCCGCTCGTCTACCACGCTACGCTTATGTTGACGCAGAATCTGCTGCACGTCATGCAAAGGACACCGAAGATGGCTTGTATAAGTTGCTTCCCGGCGAGGTCTACTGGAAAGATCGCTATTTCTTCCTCGACAGCTGTGGTTATACCTTACGACCCAGGTATCATCCAGACTGGAAACCTTCGTGGATTGGCACCAATAGGGATCCTATGTTCTGCGAAGACTCCATTATGCTGATTGTATGTGATTTGTCGCGTCCCTCCACTTCATTCACACACTCACCCGTCGTGTGCAGACTCCGGGGGTGATGGATGCTACTCGCCGCTCAGATCAATTTCGAGTGGCTATCAAGTCAACCCCGAACGATACGCGGGAGTTGCACATCGCTCGTTACCTTACAGAGCAACAATCCGCTCGGAATCATTGCGTGCCTGTTCTTGATATCCGCCAGGACCCACTAGAACCACACATGTCGTTGATGGTTATGCCCCACTTACGCCGATTTTACGACCCTGAATTCGGTACAATTGGCGAGGTCATGGACTTCATACGTCAATCCCTTGAGGTACTGCCAAATAATAACTTTTGGCTCCAGCAAATACTGACCTCAGCTCGAGGGCTTGCGCTTTCTCCACGAATGTCGAGTAGCTCATCGGTTCGCCAAAACCTTCTCGATTTGGAGCGTATACTCATCCACGATATCTAGTGATATCGCTGCCGCGAATGTGATGATGGACGGAAGATCGCTTTATCCCGAAGGCTACCACCCAGTTAGAACCGAGTTTCTCCCCGACGGCGCCATTGACGCACGGCCTCTCTCAAGATCTGATTGTAGCGTGCGCTACTACTATATTGACTACGGGTTATCGGCATTTTTCGAGGAGGGGGAGGATCCCTTGGTGCTTGGTCGAACAGGTCGGGACAAAGAAATCCCGGAGTTGTCAAACGAGGTCCCTTACGACGCGTACCGGGCGGATGTGTTCGCCCTCGGAAATCTCTATCACAAGGAGTTCATATCGGTGAAACTCTATCTCCTCCCTGTAAGTCTCTTCCCTGACAGTCCCTCAGAAGTATCATGGACTCGACCTCATCCGGCCGCTGGTCAACATGATGAAGTGGAAGGACCCTACACAACGACCCACTGCGGATGCAGCGTTTCACATCTTCGAAGCAATCTACAGTCGCACCGATGAGACACTTCTGCGATGGAGGCTACGCTCGCGCACGGAGTCCGCGCCGGAGCGAGTCGTCTACGACACCGTCGCTGTGGCTCGTGAAGGAATATACCAACTCCGCCGTCTCATATCATAGCCCTTGTCCTGGTAAACAGCTGTCTGACACGACCGACTCCGGAGTTCAGCTGATGCACAGAGATCAGTCCCGCTTGTCGTCTTTGTGCTATCTCGTCACGCTTTGTAACATTTCTGCTCTGTATCACCATATCGCATCGACTATTGATATATTCGGCATCACGAATCGTTTCAGGATATTCGCGAATCACACAGTCAGCATTCCGTTGTACAATACGTCAGATATGGTATCCGCACCAAAATCCACCACGAACACAAGTCTCGGGAGATTTCCGTGGAGAAGATTGCGATATGGGTTCTGTTAACTCGCAGGTGCCTCAGATAAAGGACTTGGGCAACGGAGCTCAAGGTTTGCACGCAAGGATCTTGCGATGAATAAGCCCACGATAGAGATGATACAGTTCCTCTTGTACTTATATACAGGCATCCAAGGTTATCCGGCAGAGTATCGAGAATATTAGAGGCTGCGATGGCGCAAAGACGGTAGTACTAAATAAACAACAGACTAGGTGTATTGGCAGAGCAGTCCACGTCCCCTCCCCCTTCTGAACCCCGACTTCACGATTCCTCGTCCTCGAACCGCAAGATCTGCGCGTCTTCGTCGACTGGCAGATTGCGGTACCCTCCGCGTCCCTGCAGTCGAATAGCAACGGCGTCGAACTTTTCTGCAACCCACTCATACGCGACGCCCGCCAAGCCGATGAGGAAGTACGGTACACTCGCGATAGTGTCAAGCACGCCTGAGCCGCTCGAGTATCGTGACGCTCCGTCCCCTCCAGGTAGTCTGATCGCCCTACATCATGTTGATGATCAGCACGAGTCAAAAGTCCGTCTGGATAGGGACATACCCTCTGCCATAACCGCCCTTCTTGAGGTAGTAGTATCCCGCAAGACCAGCGAAGCAGACGGGGATGAACAGAATCATCAGCCAGAAGAACGCGCTGTGTCCACCAACGCCCGGGCAGGTGTGCTTGGCGCCACGATCGAGACGTACACCGCCTTCGCAAGACGAGTATGGGATCTTGCGATACGCGGTTAATTCGTACCAGGCGTCCTCTGCACGACACTGGGCATTGGGGTCCGGATCTCGTGGTGACAGGCCCGGGAGAAGAACACATTCTCCAGCGTCGTTCCGGACGTGGTTGAACTCGCTACTCCGCATAATTAGTCACCGAGCCACAACCAGTGCGCATGAACCGTGAGCCCACTCACCACTCGAAGTCCGCCTCCGTACATTTGCAATTCTTCACGATCTTCGTCGCTTGCTTCTCAACATTACCGACAACGCAGTTGGCATCGCGCTTGCGACGGTGGAATATCGTCTGTAAGAGCATAGTGAGACGACCAAACAGATATACAACAGGAAGGGGGTAAAGTACCTGACGACCAAACAAGCACTGCTCGTCACGATTCTCAGCTGGGCTCCACAGCTCAAAGTCATCGTCATTGGGTTTTTCCAGGTCAATACGACACTGCTTCCGAGTAAGGGATGAGAAGTCGACGTGGACCGCGACGGCAGTATTCCTGGCGCGAGGATAGAACCCCATGAGGATGAACCTCCGGCTTGTGTCTGAGGGCACGGTAATGATGGCCTTGACACGCATCGCCTCATCGGTGAATTTGTACTCCCGCCAGTTTAGACCCTCATCTGTACTGAACAAGATGTGGTCTGTGGGTCCTTCGTCGTTCGCCATCACAAGAATGGAGCCTGAGTCGCCAAATTCCCAGAGATGTGCGTCCTTGTTGACCTCCTGCCAAGTGAAACCAGCATCGCGGCTCAAGAATGTGCCACTCTGGTCGTAGGGGTCGAGAGACTCGCCGACGTTGCCGACAGCCATCAACATACCAGGCACTGAAGGTGTGCTGTAGGTCGCTCGGACATCGTAGCGTTCCGTGTATCCATGGATGTGAAGGGCGCATTTCTGAAGTTAATCGGACATCAACATCTTGCTACCACAATCAGCCATTGAAAACACCCACCGTGCTATCACATGCATAACGGTTTCCCAGGGAGTCGGTGGCAGGCGGAACAAGAGGACGCCAACTACCACCTGGCAGGATGTACATTAGTACTTACTACAACACTCCGGAGCGAAAACTGGACGCAACACACCATCATTATGCGTGATCCGAGTCTGCAGCAGTTTACGACCGGTCAGTGGAGCTTCCGTTGGATTAGAAACCACGTTGATGAGCGCGATGCCGTCAAGGCCAACCATCTTCTCGAAGTCGACATATCCCGCGTCGTTGCGATTGACGTTGTCAATTGAGAGACCGTAATAGGTTCCGTTCGAGTTTGACTTGAGGATGTTGCCCCAATACGGTGCAGGAGGCTCGGAGGTCGTGACATGCAAGAAGACAGACTCCGTGCTGGACTCGAGGATTGTGTATGCCTAAACGAAAATATGAGAGAATGCAAGGTATAGTGAGAAGTTCCGGCTTACATGTTGATCTGGGCGCATAGAGGGTGGGAACTCGCCCGAAGCAAATTTGCGTCCGTCAAGCGAGACCTGGATATCCAACGACTGCTTCTGCGCTTGATACTACAGAATGAATGAGTATAGTTCTTTGAGCACCAGGCAACGTCATCCTACCTCAGCAACGATGAGGTACTCGGAGAACTTCGCGAAGCCGACAACGTGGTCGAACAGCTTCGACTTCTGCCTATAGAAGTCCGCGCCACTTATCAACTCAAGCGGGTTATCGAGCCCGAAGTACCGCTGGCTGCCCTGCTTGTTCTTATACGACTCGCAGATGATCTGGTTCGGGTCGACTCGCAGCTGCGCGTCCCGCGCCCACGCGCAGTTTCGCACGTACTCCTCAATCTTTGTCCACTTGCGCCCATTGTCGAGCGAGTAATATGCAGTTGCGTGACAGTTCTCCCCGAATCCGCCGCAGCCCTCATTACCAGTCCAGATGAGGTAGTCTGATCTGTCCGGGTGGAAGCGCAGGACAGGCAGGCCAAACGTGTTCGGGACAGATTCGGTCGACATGTGCAACCAAGTCTTGCCTGTGTCGGTCGTATACCAGTATTTCTTGTCGTTTGTGATGAGGTAGGCGCGGTCGGAGGCAAATGTATGGTGGTAGAAAGCAACGAACGTTTCGCCTGGTTCGATCTGGTTCCACGTATAGCCCTCGTTGGGTGACTGCCAGACACTGTTGTCTGACAGCCGGACCAAGATGACGGTCGAGTCGCGGAAATACGCATACTGGACGATCGGGCTGGAAAACTCGAACTGATAATAAACTGTAAGTGATCAGTAAGATGGGGATATCCGAACATACTCACAGTTTGGTGGATGATCTCGCCCTCCGCTGGTTGAGCTTCAATCATTTTCGTCAGAGACATACTCATGAAGTGGACGGCTGCGTCGCTTACCGTTCTTGCAAGGCTTGGATCTGGGCTCATCCTTCTTCTTGCCACCTTGACAGGTGTTGCCAGGAATCTTGCGGTACCCCGACGATCCCATGTACGTGTCGTGGGGCTCGCGACACACGTTCGCAGGAATAGGCTCGGGTCCGGCAGGAACACAATCCGCCCCGTCCTTGATGAAATTGTAATCGCTGCAACATATGCTCAGTTCCACGATACCATGGAAACGACGACTCCAACATACCACTCGTAATCCTCGTCGGTGCACGGGCACGCCTCCTCGACAGGGACAGGATCGCGGAACTTCTCACCGACGTAGCAGTTTGCATCTGCCTTGCGACGCGTGTATGCTTGCTGTGTGTGGATGAGCCTTGCACGCCTAGCGAAACCCCGTTCCGACACGTACCCTGTGACCCATGAGACATTCATGCGTTGCCGAACGCGCTATCCAATCCTCGAAGTCGCTACTGCTGCATTTCCGTCTGTCGAGCGTCGCAAAGTCCAGGAACACAACGGCATAGCGACCTTGCCCTTCTATTTGGTCCTTCCTAGCCACCTGACCAACGAGAAGGAACTTCTGAGAGGTCGAATCTCCGACCGTGGTCAAAATGCGTGCGCGGAGGCGGATACCAATGTTGTATTCTTTCCTGCGTGCCAGACAGTATGTCGGCCGTGGATTCGAACAACGAGATCAGGCAGACATACCAGCTTTTGCCATAGTCGGTCGAGTAGCGGATCACGTCGTCGCCATCCTCGTCGTTTACGACGACAAGCAAGCTGCCCTGATCACCAAACTCGTACTTGTGCGCGTCCTTGAGCACCATCTTCCAGGTGACCCCGCCATCCGTGCTCAGGAACGTGTCGCACTCCTCGTACGGCTGCAGGTATTCCCCAATCGACCCCACGCCCATCACAAACCCAGGCGCAGGCGACGAGAACACCCGTCCGAAGTTGTGCGGGAGCGTGACAGAGTGCAGGTGCAGCGAGCAGCTGTCAACCTCGGGGGCGCAACCGATCCGATGCCCATCCACGTCCTCCCGTGGCGGCTTCAGACGTGACCACGTCCGTCCTGTTCACGCTAGCATGAGCACCAGCCCATCCACTCACCATGACAGGCACCCACCGTCATCAAACGTGATGCGCGACTGCAACTCCTTCCGCGCACGCCGCCCCTCGACGTCCGCCGCGTTCCTCACCACGTTCGCGATCCCGACGCCCTCCACTCCGTATATCTGTTCAAAGTCGACGTAGCCCACCTCGTTCCGGTTCGTGTCCTTCAAGCTCTCCACGAAGAACGTCCCGTTCGAATTGCTCACGAACAGCGTCCCAATCGCGCTCTGGTCGTGTGTCAACACGTCGACTCCAAGCGAATGCGTCGTCGACTCCACAATAGTGTATGCGTTCTCGCGCAGGCGCGCTTCCGACGAGTGCGGGAATCGTGCCTTGGCCCACGTCTTCGTATCCACTGTCACGTACAGGAGCATATCCCCGTTAGAGCCTTCCGAGTAGTCCTTCAGCGCAACGACTGCGAACTTGGAAACGATGGCGAACGCGACGATGCCGCGGGCATTCTTTCCTGCGCCGAGGTCCTCGAGCCTTCTCTCGGTCTCGAAGAAGTTCGTGGAAGAGAAGAGACGGCTGGAAGACAGCCTGTGGCTGCCGGTCGAGTCGGAAGCTTCGAAGCCCACGCAGTAGATGAGGTCTTCGTGCGCGTCATGTTTGAAGTCCTTGCTGCTGTGAGCGAATTGGCAGCGAGACGAGTCCGCGAAGAGAAGTCTCGCGTCACTGGTGAACGCGTCCTTTGTGTAGTAGGTCTAGGGAGCGCATCAGCCAGATCGTAATGTACCAAATGTATGTGGAAAACAATGCCTCCCGGACTGTACGTGTTGTAGACGCGCCACCGCGATGCGCGGGTGTCCCACATCATGACCGCAGCGCCGCGACACTCCGCCTACAATCAGATACGTTCGAAGGTATCGCGACGCAGCGTGTCAAATTGGCAGATTGCAGCCGGAAAAGGAGCGCGCACAAGCACACTTTGACTCATGGACCGCGTCGCGTGGAAAGGGGGGCTCGGGGATGCACCAACACAGAAACAAAACGCACCTCGTCGTGGCACGAATCCCCCCATCCGCCGTTATTGTCGCATACTGTTCCTTGGTAGAGGATGTAGCCCCACTTTGCCGGGTCCGAATGGAAGGAGAGCGGTCTCCCGATTAATGCGGGGGAGAGCGGCATGTCAAAGTTCTGCCATGTCTTGCCGCGGTCTAGTGTTCGGTAGTGGTTCTTCCCCCTCGTGAGAATGAATGCCTACAAGACGCGAGCCATGCGGTCTAGCCACCGACACATTCTGGATGCACAAGCGTACGCACCAATCGGTTGTCGAATGGATGCTCAATGACCATGGCCGCCTTGCCCTCCGGGACCCCGTCCGCGATGCCCCACGACTTGCCCTCATCCGGAGAGGTGTACACCGTTCCTTTCACGACGTCGTGGTAGATGACACTCTAGGCAAGGGTCAATGAGCCGAATGGGAGGGGGTGTCATGCGGGCCACGCGGTGCGCTCACCGTAGTATCATCGAAGAAGAAGAGCCTTGCCGGCAGGTTTTCGAAGCGGCTGATGGTGTGCTGGGGCTGGCCAGCGGCGAGCAGTAGCCAGGAGGCTACGCTCAAGAGTAGTAAGAGGGCCCTATGGTGGATGGCCATGGCCAAGTGTTGCCCGCTGCGCTGCACAGCGAGCACAGTTAAGTGGTGGCGGAAGGAGCTACGTGGAACTTGGTAAGGAACTGATTAATTGATCTAAGCCGCATATGCTGTACACTATCCCACCCTTTAGCATGCCGTATTTCTGGGGTAAATAAACTTACTTACCGATTAGAACAGCATCATACTTTCATGCTCTTGCTTCTGGGATACTTCTACACTTTCACTGCCGTCACATCAACGTATAGACCTCGCCAAGATACCCCTTGTCGACCGCGTTGCAACCCCCGACCGATAAATACTTGCACGGATCACAATACCTCGGGCAGGTGAGGGGATGCTGTGTTGCGTACCTGCACACCCCCGCCGCGTCTATGTTCATGGTTGCTCCCAGTCAACCAAGACCCGTCATTCCTTGGAACCCTTTGTTCGTGAAGCTTTTTGTATCTAGCGTTGGTAGAAACATTTTACTCTCGCTCATAATCTGTCGTCTATACTCAGGTTGCCACAAATTCTACGAAATCATGTATTGTCAGATGTGGCCAACATTCCGTGTATCCTCACAACACACTACTCGTTCTTGCGTATCCCATAGTTGACTTGGCCTTTGAAGGTATCTCCACGATTGTGCCGGATCTCTCTGTAATCCCACGGATTCTGCTGAAGCCCGGTCAACAGCAAGCATCTGGAGATTACGCCTCATTGCTAGCTGGAGCACTTGATGAAGGCGTGTCATATGAGAGAAGTCATCTCTCGTTGTAGATCGCGCAATGTCCTCGCGATCTCACCTATAGGCGGCCGGCCGCCCACCGAATGGTCTTGTGCACTGGTCATCGGGACACTTGCTTGCTTTCGCCAGCGTGAGTTCTCCTGTCCTCTCTGGAATGAAATCGGGATCGATAGACCTCATCACGGCTATCATCTCTACTGTATCTGAAGTTTTAGTGGCAAGGAGAAAGGGAGCTCGAGGAGAGCTCCTCAGCTTGTTATCGTGTTAGCCTGGGTCCTCGGGACACTCCAAAACTTCCTTATATGACCCGACTTTTATTTAAGCGAGCTATCGTCCCCGATGACAAAGTGGTCCGCCCCAGAGTACAAAACAAATCTTCTTCGGGTGCATGTACAGGCAAATGCTACACTTTTGTACTGCAGGCACCATGGATGTTTGCCGGACCGAGATGGGCGTGAGGAATGCAACCGATACCCAAGGATTCGGCGGCCAAGCCTCCGACCGGTCTATGCAACGAAGGTGATAATTGATAGAGGTGGTCAAAGATGGCGTTTCGGAGGACGGTTCGACCAGCGGTTCTGCAGCGATCCGGTGGAAGGGAATCCCACGTTTCTAGTAAAAGTCTACGGGTCGATCGGCCAGGCCTTCGGGCGTCTATGATATCAGAATTAGGTATTCTACGCATCCTCGCGCGATGGTTTCTCTTCCGTGTGCCGCGTTGTTCTTCCCCTACTATGCCTCGTTACAGCTTTCGGGCCTACAGAGCGATGTATTCAGTTCATCAAGACACGGCGCACTCCATTCCCGGTCTTCGTGCCAGAGGCAGCAGCAGGTGGCCGGGTGATATGGCCAGGTTTTTGGTCTGGTTGGACATTCGAAGGTGGAGTAATTTTTGTAGATCAGCAGTTACGATAGAAGTAAAGAAGCGGCAAGCGGTCGCTCGCAAGACATGCTAAACCAAACCCCGATGAGGACTTATCCAAGGTCGGGCTGAGGGAATCGAGAGCAGAGAATCGCGATTCGGGTGGGCGGTGCTCCTCCAGACTCGCACCGGCGATTCGACACGAATCGTCCACCGGAACGCCATAGATATGACTGCCCCTTATTAACTTGGACCCAGCGAGCCCCACAGACACCCCGCACATCTGTCGTTCATCCTGACATCGCCTGCGTAAGCATCTGAGGGTGCTCGATGTCCGAAATCGCCTCCCGTCACGTGGCACAGTCAATGGTGTAATATGTAGAGAGGTTCACAAACGCCACAAATCGAGGCCCCACCGTCAGCTCCGCAAACGTGACGGGCGCTCAGATCGGCCCTCGAGCGAGACGACTCCCGAAGTGATGAACGGCGTGACCAGATCCAGTCGCGCCACCGCCCCACGAATAGACGGGCAAACCGTGTTTTTGAACCTCTCTATTAATGCACACACACACCTCCCACATCGTCCTCCGCAATAACCGCACTATATAAGGCGGGTCATCGCTTCGGAAGCCAGTAAGCCCCTCAGCTACTACATACATCCCCTTCCTCCACATTATACCTGACTCCATGTCTCTCCCTCTCACAGGCCGCGTCTCGATTGTTACTGGCTCCTCGCGCGGTATCGGCGCTGCGATCGTGAAGCGCCTTGCATCCCAGGGCGCGAACGTTGTTATCAACTATGTCGCGAGCGCCGCCGTCGCGCAGAGCATCGCGGACGAGATCAACGCAAAGGGCGCGGGTAAAGCGATCACCGTCTAGGCGGACGTCGGCTCCCTCGCCGGAAACCAGAAACTGGTCGACGCAGCACTCGGACAGTTCGGGCGCATCGACAGCCTGGTCTTGAACGCGGGATACCTCGAGTACGCACTTTTGAAGGACGTCACCGAGCAGGAGTACGCCAAGCATTTCGACACGAACGTGAAGGGTCCTCTGTTCCTCACCCAGGCAGCCGCGCCGCATTTGAAGCCTGGTATGTTCGCACTTTTAGTCAAGGGGGTCTTAAAGAGTTAACGGAATCTGTTTGTCCCTGTCAGGCTCCAAGGTTGTCCTTTTCTCCACGTCCCTCACACACGCATCCACCATTCCTCCAAACTACCTCCTGTACGCCGCTACCAAAGGCGCCGTCGAGCAAATCAACCGCGTGCTTGCGAAGGACCTCGGGGCGCGCGGCATCAACGTCAACACAGTAGCCCCTGGACCGATCGATACCGACCTCTTCCGCCATGGGAAGACGGAGCAGCAGATCGCGTTCTTCGAGAGCATCCATCCGCAAAAGCGGCTCGGCCAGGCGGAGGAGGTCAGCAACCTCGTGCAATTCCTCGTCAGCGACGAGGCGAGTTGGATAAACGGCCAGACGATCAGGGTGAACGGAGTAAGCATCGTGGGGAGCCTTCTGTGTTCGAACAATAGCTGACATTTCACTTACAGGGCTTTGCGGTCTAATTCCACCATCAGTCACCTACGCTTGTAATATTTAGCAGAGAAATCACGCCACCAGGCACTTGCTTGAGCTCAACACTCATGGTAAGAGAGCGCGATCGTGAAACGTTTGCAGCATGATGCGTTACGAGCATGATGTAAGCTCACAGGAGTCAATATGACAACTGCCCAAGTTCAGTTAAGCCTCACTATAACCGTCATATATTTCTCGAGTAAACCTCCGCATACGTTGTCTCCACCATATTGGCCAACCTGAGTCACCCATGGACATACGGCGGTTGTTCACGACGACGGGCAATATCTGGACAAGGCGTGTTACTGTACATGCACGTGTGTACATGACTGGCATTGACCAATGCCCCGGACCCAAACCGAGCACAGAGAAACGGCCTGGGAATGTATGCCCGGTCCAGGCCTGTCTCCTCTGTTTGGGACCGCGGCATTGGCCAATGCACATCATGGTAATGTATTCGCAGATCCTTGCATGAACTACTACAATCATAGGAGACCTGTGGGGACTCACTGAATGGCAGCTAAAGTTTAGGAAAATGAGGAAAATGCTGCGCAAAAACCATGGCCAGCGCCGGGGTCGAACCGACGACCTTGGCGTCACACCGTCAGAACACATGTTCAAACCCGTATTAGCACCACGCTCTAACCAACTGAGCTAGCCGGCCATGTTCATACTATTTCTAATATTAATATATAATAGGCTTGGTAACGCCCTGGGAGAAAGCCCTCACCGGACTCGACTTCCCTTTCTGCTCCTATCACCCTCAGTATCCCTTGACGGCAGAGTCGAAAATGTTCTTCATCGTAAGGACTCTATCGAGTTTTTCCAGCACTACACCTAAGATGTGCAACAGAAAGAACTTTCACACACGATTCACCTCCATCCCTCGTACTTCGGCCCGCGGATGCTGCAGTTCCTCGAGTCGAAACTTTACTCGGACGTCGAAGGAACGTGTTCCGGCGAATTTGGATACATCATAGCTGTCGTATCCATTTTGGACATCGGGAAGGGCATGGTCATGCCAGGGAGCGGACAAGCTGAATTCGTAACGCGCTACCGCGCCATCGTGTTCAAGCCGTTCAAGGGGCAAGTGGTAGATGGAGTGGTAAACAACGTGAACAAGGTGCGCTTTGTTCGTGCTCATGCTGCGATATGCTTGTGGCCGGGTACTAGCGGTTGGTTGCGGTGGTTAGATGGGCTTTTTCGCGGATGTCGGACCCTTGACCGTCTTCGTGTCCCACCAAGTGAGTCCTCGCTGCTGTGGCGTGCTCTACTTCGCTCGCGTCGATGTTGATCTTGCGCCACGACGTCCCTCGTAGCTCATCCACCCTGAGTTGAAGTTCGACCCCAACTCAAACCCACCATCATTCGCGTCAGAAGACCAGGTTAGTCCGCGTCTTATTTCTCGAGTCCTTTCTTGGCCCTTCAATGCGTTTCCAGGTTATAGAGAAGAACACTAGGGTGCGTCTAAAAATTGTCGGTACGCGCGTCGACGCTACGGAGATTGTGCGTATCCCTACACTGTTACGTCCTTGCGATGGGACGAGCGCACTAATGCAAGGACGTTGGCTCGCACCTCGACCTGTTTGACAGTTCGCCATCGGCACAATCAAGGAAGACCACCTTGGCGTTATCGACTAAATGCTGCCCCGTTGTCTGATGCCATTCTCGGACTTCATCCTCACCGCTTTGTACCTGCTATCTGTATCACTACTCACTATTCCATGCTTACAGCCACTTCGAGGCCATCTAGTTGGACATTTGAGGACAATCAAGGATACGCGGCATCCGAGTCGGCGCTCTCTCAGAGCTTGAGAAGGCGTCATCCGCGCAGGCTCCCGCCGTCTCGTCCACCCCTTCATATCCCGTGTCTTTCTGATGTGCTCCAGGCTCTTGGGACGAAGGTCTTGCATCATGTCAGCACTCAACGTCGCCACTGCTGCACCGGATATGTGACTACAGGCAGTGCCCAAGGTCTCAGGCGGCGATGGAATCGGAACTTTAGTGTTTTGAGTTTGTTTATCATGTGCTATTTTTTCTATCACCTGTATCGGACTGGAGCCGATGATACGATGGGAGCGATAACGTTGCAGAGGCGCGACTGACCATTGCTGTGTCGCATCGTCAGTTACGTAGCTGTATCGCTTCACTTGTCTTCAATCCTTACACTCCTTATATCTAGCTCTAGATAAAGCCGCTGCGTCAATCGCGGTCCCTAATGAGTTCATGTGTGCGAATAGGACATATGGCGTCAGTCCGGAGGATGATAGCTCTGCATGTGGTAGTGAGTTAAAGTTCAGATGTATGCTTGCTCGGTCAATTGAATTCTACATGTCACTGTAGCCGAGCAGAAGGTCTACCATGTCGTGTACCCGAGGCCAGTGCGTGATTGTGCGGCATTGCGTGAGAAATGAAGCACGTCGTAAGAAGTAGTGGGTACTCCGAGATCAGTTATGATCAAAGATCACAATCTACTTCACTGAAGACCTGTGAGTGAAGCGTTCTCATATCAATGTTTGGGCATATTTTCACAATGATTCAAACCTTGTAGCGGGCTATACAAATATACTGCCTCAGCTCGCCTCTGTGCTCCAATAGCTTCCTCCTGTCGCTGTCCTGGTGACCACTAGCTTACCAGTCGTTATGTCCTTACCATCACAGACTTCCCAGATTGTGAACGGTTATATTAGCAAGTGATTCACCTCCCATTCTCAACTGAAGTGTGACAAGTGATCTGATAGTATGCTTCCTCCCATATAGTCTAAATCACGGCTACACCTCTTTAGCGGGAGCAGGTATGCCTCGCTAAATAGCTGTCCACCTCGGGGTCGCCTCACAAGGTCATGTAGCTGACTTATTCATCATGACGTCACAGTCCTTTTCTGTTATGATTCAATCATCACTACCGGCGATGAGCTTCGGTGTTTCTGGGGAAGAAAGGTCACCGTTGCCGCCATTCTGTTCTGGCTGAATAAATACGTGACACTGCTCGACTTGGTCTGGAGCATGGCGGCATACTTGGGAATGTCCGCCCAGGTGCGTAGCAGCCCGTTCGGGACTCCAAGCCTTCCACTGTCTGACCGTGACTCACGTCATCGCTCTGCCAGAGGTAATGTTCTACGGCGTTGCATCCTCTCTGGTAGGTGCGCTTCGAGCTGACTTGCAGTGACCTATCTAGTTGTGTCGCCACTGCCAAAGGCAACACAGCTGTTGAATTCTGCACCTTCCTGATCCTGGCAAGTGAGCATTGTGCCCTCTGCTTGTTCCATCAGACGTCTTATATAATACGACTTCTCCAGTGTTCACGGGTATACGTGTGTATGCGCTCCGCAAGAGCATAATCTTATCGGCTATTACCTTGCTCCTCTCCGCAGTACCTTTCGGAACAAACCTTGTAAGCTCTGTGACACCGAACATCACCAGCTGGCCAATTCTTACAACAGCGCATGATCACAGACTCAGTTCACGTTTGGACTGACGGGTGTGAACGAGCCATATGTCGGATGTCTTCCAGCCAGCGATACGACCCTAAGTGCAGCAAAAACGTGACCCCTTACCACCGCATTACTGAACAATCCATTGACACTAGTTCATCGTCTAGACGTAGGACCTCCGTTCTCGTCATGTCTCGCACTCATCTCACACAAAACTACAGTGACAGTGGTCACCCGTACAAGCGTCATTGCTGCCGATTGTCTTGCCATTGGCGCAACGTGGCTCACCTTGTCCAGCCGCTATGACGTTCGTCGTTTGGGTCAATTGAAGGGCACCATAACCAACGTTCTTCTTGTGGATGGTGAGTGCAAATCAATCGAGGCGAGTATTTTCTCTCGATAGTGCTAATCACTTCAGAACATAGGAACCATCTACTTTTTGTAAGTCAGAATCAATCGCAATGCTGGCAGTGCTTAGTCCCATGCCGGCCTAGAATTCTTGCTGCTCTCAACGTGCTGCACATGACGTTCACATTGCTCTCAGTACGTCTGAAGTCACCTAAAGTATGCTCCAACATTGACTCTCTTTAGTTCGATGTGCCATCCTTAGGACAGACTAGTAACATCAGTAACTTCGTGACCCCGTATGTACACAGTCATCGTACACGGTGTTAAATGTTGACTAACCACAACTGGCGCGTTCCTATTGGGAACACCTATCTAGGATATCCGGCATCCTCGTCTCTCGCTTTCTTATACGTCTTCAGAAGGCCAATCTGCGAGCTGTCAACGGAGGCTCTTCGCGAGTTTTGACCACGTCCCACGACAGCTCTATCATATTTGAGCGGGTCATCGGCTCACTAGGGGCTTATCTTCCACCAGAGGACTTTCTCCGTCAGGACGACGAAGCAGACGAACGTGGTGAGAGTGGGAATGCAGGCGTTGATCAGGGCGCCTCTGGATCGACCCCTCAAGAAGCGGAGGAACTACTACCATAGATTTTGGACATGTTGCCTCCCCAACATGTTCAAACTGAGACGTACGGACGCTGCCGATTGATTCTCCCTGTCCTCCTCTCCTTTATCATTGTACTCCTGCGCTTCACTGCTCTAGACTTCTGTTGTTCGTTGCCGTGTAGCCATTGCGCCATCTTCGCATTCACCTCGGCCCAAGCGCGATGGCCAAATCTTGATAGGGTGACCGCACCCATTGGCCGGCATCGCGTTCGTAAGGCGACTGCGCTTCAATCAGTCTGGTCCCTGAGCATTGTGGCCGCGCCGACTTGTCTTCCGAAGAGACTTGACGATACGCACCTATAGCACGGTAGCACCACGAGGATGCAGCGCGTTCATGATGGCGAAGGGATAACGCACGTCCGATTCTGCGCGTCAGTCTACATGACCGTTCCGCAACGAGCCAAGCGCGAGGGAGCATCTGGGCCGCACTGTCATACATTGCCTGGTAGATTCAGCACCGTACTCGTACATCCGTGCGCCATCCGTGCGTCAGAGAGCGTCGGCACTACTTCATCCCTTACTCACACCGCGCCCGGGGCCCATTCCCCTTCCACTACCCGCGCCTAGCACGACTCCCCGAGGGGGTCCACGCCCCCGACCCCTCCCCATCCCGCGCACTGCGTCTCCCCTCGAAATCGTGATGACGCCCCTCGCCCCACCCCTCGGGAGATACTGCCCCCGTGAATGCGAAGGGGCAGCCTGGGTATGGTCGACGTCCATGGCAGCGTCATCGTGAGCCACGTCCGCGTCCAATTGGGTATCGCTTATGTCGTGCCCCCTTCCTACGCTTCCCCTGCGTGCATGCCCGCGCCCGCGACCGCCTTGGAGCGCACCGCGCTTTGCCCCGCGCCCGAACTGGATCGAGGTCGGGACGAGAGACAGGGCGTCGAGCGAGCTCGCGAGGCCGTCGACGTCCCCCGCTGCGGGCTTCGCCGCCGCTTCTGCATCAGACCTCTTGTCTTTGTCCTTGCCCTTCGCTCTGCGCGCCTTCTTCGGGCTGCCTGTCGTTTGCGTTTCAGGCGCTGCCGTCGCGAGCCCCGCGGGCCGTACGATCTGTATTTTCTCTAGTAGGATCTCGTCTTCGTCGCCATCGTCGTCTCCTGCAGCTTCTGCATGCGCTTCCGACTCTGCCTCCGTCGCGTCCGCGTCCGCATCTTCCTCGCCCTCGTCCTCCCCTTCTTCTATAGCGCCGTCCTCGCGAGGCTTCCATTGTTTGCGTAGCAAGCTCGCGCCCTCGCCCCACTTCTTGAGAAGACCACCGACACCCTTGTTCGTGACGGCGAAGAAGTACTCCTTGGGATAGCCGTGTGCTTGTATGAGGTGCAGTCTGCGTGTTTTGGGTGTCGAGAACTTGCGCGTGCACGTCGCCAGATGGCACGCAAACTACAAAGAACCCTTTTCAGTTTCGATCAGAACGTTGAAAAAGAGACGAACCACGCACGATCTTCTCCCCGCGTTCCTGGCGTACCGCAGCAAGCGGGTCATGGCACTCTGTTTGGTGCTGCGGTAGCACACGACCAACGGTCAGCTCAAAGGGCTCCCAGCAGATCCTCACGAGCAGAACGGCTCCCTCTATCACATCGCGCACGGCGCGTGGAAGGAGACCAGACTCAGAACAAAGAGAATATGCCACTCACCAACTCCAGCAGCCACGCATCGGGGAACACGCACCCGCACCCCTTCTGCTCGCACACATGCGCGTGGTACATCGCATAGTGCGACTCGAGTTCGTGTGTCCCAGCGAGCGCCGTCGGCCGGTTCGGGGGGTTGCATGTCGGGGGTAGCGTGCAGAGGATGCCGCTGTGGCTCGCGGCCGATGTCGATGTCGATGGCTGCCCGGCTAGTGGCGGTGTCGCGCTCGCCCGGGCGAGTTTGGGCGTCGGCGAGTTGGTCGGCGAGGGCGATGGGGACAGGTCGGTGTTCTGAGGAGAGCGGGCTCGCTTGAAGGATGCCATGGGGGAGGGGAGGAAGGTGAGAGTACGCACGGGCGGTTGTGGTGTGCCATAGAGCTGGAGATTCCGGACCGGCGGTCCCTTGAAACGACGCCCGCGTCATCTTCAGTGTTGGCAAACTCTTACCTCTTCCAACGCCCAAGATTCACTCATATCAGTTTAGACCTTGCTACGTCGGGTCTATTTGACGATGAGCTATCACAGTCGGTTCTCATATCTCGACAGACCACGCACATAAATACTAGAGAGAGTCCGAGCCCAACATCAACCTGTATAACATACGTCGAAACCAGGAAGCAGCGTAACATGTCATATAACGATGTCATACAACTAAGCAAACCCTTTTTAGAACCCCTATCGAGCGTAGCTGAATGGTCCAACTCACATAGTCGACACGTCATGCGAGATAGGTCTACAACAGCGAAGCTAAGACAGGATCAGTCCGTGCAGGTACGACCCAGAAAGTACGGGATAGCTTTCTCAGGTCGGCGGCAAAATTGACTGGGACCAGATCTCTATACACCTCCACGGAGACCGGTCTGTCCTGGGGCTTCAAATTGGCCTCGGACCCCCATTCCTCCCCGGACTTCGTCTTGCACCAGGTCACAGCCTCTTCTAGTAGACGATAAGACGCTCCTGCGGACTTGGCTTTAGAAGGGTCCTTCCAAGAGGTTTTCCAACGAGCCGGCTCGTCGGAATTGAGGAACTCCTGGAACTTTCGTATGGCGCCGCGGATATCCACTCTCTGCTCCTTTTGGAGGGTCGAATATGCACAGTCGCTCATGAGCGCGACACAGCTGATACAAGTCGCGATTGTGCGCATGTACCATCCCAAAGCCGATAGACTCGGAAGCTCGCCTTTGTCGTACTCCGCCCTAGCCTTTTCGGTGTTCTCTACCGCCACTCTAGCTACTGTATGAACTTCAGTGTCAATCGAAGGCGCGTGGTTTGATGTGGACTTACTGATGTTCGAGGTAAACTCTTCATGTAGTATCTGCCCCACGTTCCGGAGTCGCAAGACGGACGAACCAAGCAGATCGCTATGGGCCTGCATGAGGACCGAATCTGGTGATCTCAGCACAGCTACCTTTGCGATGTACGCGACAAGATCGGTGTATCGGTGTCTGATGTCGTCTGGGAGAGATGTGAGATCCCATCGTTCTTTCAACGTCTTCTCGATCTTCAGCATGTACCTCGCAGCGACCTCCGGGGCACGTGTCAAATCGTACATAAACGGCTTTGTTCGCTCGAGGTCCCAACTATTGAGGGTGATGGTGTACGCCTCCGAGAGCATGTCTCCATCGAAGGTGGCCGGGTTTTCAGTGGTCCTGACTGACTCCTCGCCTCTCCACTCCCACTTCCGAAGGCTCATTGTCGGAGCCATCCAACGGGACCACCATTGTGCGAGTCGTTCAGCCATCTGGGTAAGGGCCGAACGGAACGACGCGTAGCGGTCACGGAGGGCGCGAAAGCAGGCTTTGATGGCTGCCTTTCGTTGGGGGGATAGTGTCATGTAGGCGAAAATGGGTCCCACGAAGACGAGTCCCAAGGAGATAACGAGGGACCATAGCGGTATTGGTAGGACGATGGGTCGGGTCCATTTCCAGACGTAGCTCGCAGCCCGGGCTTGCGGCGAGTGATAGCAGCAGCTGCTGAACAAGATGGGAAGAAGAGTAGTGCCGGCCAGAAAAGCAAACAGTGCTGCAGTGGGTACGACCACCACAGTTGCAACGGTGATATTGGTGTTGTATAGGAACACGACCATGCCGACGAGAAAAAAGATCAACGCCGCCAGGAGGAGAACGGGAAGCACCGCTACAATTGCCGTGACATGCCACAAGTTCAGGTTATTCAACCGATCTTGCCTCCGCCGGATGATCTCCTCAGCAATGGCATATAGTCCAGAGCCATGCTCCTTTAGCCATTGTTTCACGATGATACCGATCGTCGCGGAAGCAAGACTCAAGACGATGCTGATAAACCAAAGTGAGTTTAGCCACACAGCATACCGAGGGGCTTGGAAAGGCGGTGGAGGTGGCAGCGAGTCGAAAGCAGGCCGTGTGGAGTTCACGAAAGATGGGTTTACGGAGAAACTCGAAAGCTGTGCGGAGATCTGCAAAAGAATGGCCGTGGTCTGGTCGGTTGGTAGGGGCAGGAGCAGTGGGTACGCCAAGACGTTGAACGCGGTGAGGACCGCCGAAAATAGTCCAGCCTGATTGGGTCTCGCTAAGTCCTCGCTCATGGCCCTTCATACATGGAAACCATCACTCACAAATGTCAGCAGCCCATCAATCTCCTTGTTCCATTGATCGACAAGCTCGTCATTGTAAACTTTGACTACGTTGGCCGCGTCGCGCCATGCCTGTATTCTCGTATCTTCGGTGGACACGAGGTCTATCTGCTCTTGGAGCATCTGGTATGCTTTCTTTTGATTCATTCAGAACGATTATCAAGAGTCCGCAGAAGGATGTCAAACACTGACCGACTTGGTGAGGGGCGTATCCGGGTCTTCGGGCGCATCCTTGCGACACGTGAGCTGGAGGGTGTGATACTCATTCAGATATACTCACTGCCTGTTCGAGAACTTCTCTGTGTTCAGCCGCTGGCATTTGCGCCAATGCAATCATCGCGTTCTCCATCCCCTCAGCTTCTGCTATGAGCTGATGAGTGAAACTGTTTGTCGATAATAGGGCTGATAATAGGGCTGAAATGCTCACAATACCCCAATGTGAATGTCTTGCGGTGTATTGGCCTGGATCTCGCAATTGTGGTTTATGGGGTACCAGCCGTGCAATGCGTCTCGGCAGAGGTATAGCCGCAAAATCAAGTCCCCTGCCTGTGGTGGCGATCGCTCCGATATGGCGTGACCTATGACAATGAACACCAGCGGATCTTGCAAGAGAGTAGACAGAGGGATCACTAGAGAAGCTGGGAGGTCATATTAGTGGGGCCTTGGGCTTATATAGTCGGTATGGCGTTGGACACTGACCCGTTTTGACAAGCGTGCAATATCATATTCTCAGGAAACGTTGTCGGGAGTACCTTGAATGAAGCGAGCATGCTAATCACGCAAGCTAAGCCTACCATACTACTATGTCAGAACGCTGTACGGTCCCTACGATATTACGGGAACCTACGGCATTAATGATACCATATTGAGTGAATGATTGAGCCGAAATACGTATGCCTAGCCTTCAGTGCCAGTGCTACTATATTGCGGTGAAAAGCCATTCAATCTCCGTACATGAGACTGAGTTGATCTGCGGGGCTCCGTGTCGTAGGTATATGTCAGTGTTCGATCAGTTCGGATCCGGGGAAGCCCTTGCCTCAAACGGTGTATCTTCCCTGAAAAAATAACGAGTCAAAGCACGACTTCCTGGGGATGATGGAGGGAGTCTTCCTGGCGGTGTCAGACAGAAGCATAAGTAGAAGGTTTTTCACGTTGCTGAACAAGAAGTGGATACAAACTCGCCCGCTCTGTCCCTGGCACTGAATGAACGCGCAGCGAGCATGTGGTGGTTGGCCTGCTCACGGATGGGTCAAGCATGTACCACACTGAGCTACCAGTCCGCACCAACCTAGAGTGCCGTTCCCAGACGTTGAAGCATGCTCTCCTCCTCATGCGGCAACGCATCTGCGCTCGCCTCGTCCGCGCTACAGAACCCGACCGCAGTATGCCGTGTGCGTGCTTATGACGACTTGGCTTTGCTCATACGCACCGGAGACATGGAATTGGCTATTATAGACGCAGAGCTCTTTCACAGAGGCGGTGATGAAAGCCGGACGATTTCGCGCTCCCTGGTGTGCTGTGGGCTCGCGCGTTGCGCGAGGTGGAAGCGTAACTGAAAGTACCGTCTGTCGAGGTTACAGCGTGTGTGAATGGCCGCCATGCCAGAGTACGGAGGTAGGAGGAAAACGAGGACGTCACCTGTCCGGGTGCCTTCATTATCCGGTCGGGTTGGATCTCGACCTGAGTGCGAGTCAGCAATGATCGATGTTCGATACAAATATTGAGCTTGACGTGGGGAGCCCACACACGCTACCTCCAGGACGATATCCGCATGCCTGCTTAACACGATATGGGTCGCAGTGGCCATGCAGGGCTTCCGCCGCACAAGCGACAAGAAGGTTAAGGGAGACACTGCCCGAGCGCAACGCCGCGCTGACTGCCTTGTGCCCCTATAAGTTTGAGTCCCAATTCCAGCTCCAGCCTACCCCCCAGGCTGAGACCGTCCGGCTTCGTGCGCGTGCTCCCGCTAGGCATGGCAAGCCTTACGCTCTTCTTTCCGAAAGCAACCCGTTCAGGTAGATGGTCGTCGGCATAAGGGGGTTGATGACCTAAACACCTTGTTGCTCGCGTAACACGAGGAATTGTGCGATGGAAAGTTTGGTCAACTTACCTGTGATGGAGTATTCCTTTGAGATGAGGGCTATCCCGTCGATGGTTTGCATATGCTGGATCGAAACAAGTGGGCTAGTGGACAAGTTCTGTGAAGAGTGAAATACGGATTCTTGGGCTGTATCCATACAGTTATGCCCGGCAGCTGCATACATCATCTTAAACCGTAAAGAGAGCGCTGCGATCAAGGGATTGAAAGTAGTGGAAGTCGTTCGTCGAGGTCGTGTCTATGATGGATCGCTCATAGAGGAATCATCAAAGCAGCATACGTGCCTCCAGTAGAGCGCTAGCTAATCCCCCTGTGACCGCACCTCCGCGTTGGAGATGGGTCACGTTACGACAGAAACTTAGCTATACCCACAGACCGTTGAACGGTGGGCAAACCCTCGTACTTGCGATCTTCACCGAGTCTCAATTGAATCGGTTTTGTCGAGAGATGCCCTTGGAGGAGTATGGCCTCAGCACTATTTTCGACCGACAACGCTCCGTAACGGCAATGCATCGCCATCATCTAAGTACGCCGGAGGCATAGTAGCAGAACAATCGGCGACGTGGCAGTGCACGAGCCTTTAGTGTTTGATGCTCGGCGATGTCACTAACCGTACGCAGGGAGCGCGTTCGACACTAGTTACTGGTTTTCCCTGCGGATAGCCAGAGAGCCCCGGTGATCTGGAGCACCGTATCAGCATGGTGCCGTCGGGGCATGGGGTAGCAGGCGGGAAGCGCACCATCTATATAACGCCGAGCGACAGACGTCACGATGCTGAAACCTTCATATGTATTAGAACGCATATGGCGCAAGGAAGTTCTCCAAGCCCCGATCGAGCCGCATAAGTCTGAAGAGAATGAATGCCTCCGGGGCCCCTACTTCGTGGTCCCTGGAGGGTGGTAAGTGAAGAATTGCACCATATGCAGCCACAGTACGCATCAGCAAATTATGCAAAAAATGGTATTGCATGGCCACGGCGCCCGAAACTGGCCTACCCTTTCCGGGAACCGCAAGCGCCTACTCATTCTGGCCAACTCCCATCTCGTCCGACGGACTCCGGCCATGGAACATCTGTGCATGTGGATCCCGGCAACGATAAGTAGGTATAAATCTTGTGCTATCAATTCATACCACTCAATCGTCATTAGAGAAAGTGCGGATACATCGATACCACGCAAAGCGCTCCGCTGTACCACAGCCGCCTCTTACTGGCATCTCCACGATCTCCTTCTCCCTCTCCCGAGCGCGCTCCTCGTCCTCCTCCATCTTCCTCTCTGCCCCCACCCTCTCCGCCTCCTCATTGACGCGTCCGCCACTGCAGTCATGAGCGGCGGCCATGCCAGTGCAGCGGCAGGTCAGGTTCAACTTGCGGGGCCGAAGTGCCAATGCAGGTAGAGCGGGTGAGTGCGGGGCAACTCAGCAGTGTTGCAGTCTGTCAGATGGTGTTTTCGCTGTGGACGACAGCAAAACCGACCAGATGCCTGATGTGCTGGAGCGCAGCCAGTGTGAGTGTCTGCCGGGTGTGGTGACGTTCCTTACACGATCCGCACCCAATTTTGCTCCTCGATGACGCGTATTCTAGGTTTGCAACTCAATCAACGGAGTGTCATCCTGCCAGCCCTGCCCTGAACCGTTACTTGCAAAACCCCCCCAGCTTTCGACGCCGCGTCTGCATACCTCCTTCATCGCCCGCTACAACATGCCATTCCTACAACATTCCCCTTGGGTTCTGATGTTTGTAAGTCGTCCCGAGAAGCCCGTAGCTACTTATGTCTATGTTCCACGCTCCTGGCTTTGACATCTCAGAAACACCCCATAGGTATGTACGATGTGTGCATACAAGATTCGTTCTTGCTCCTGCGCTTTTGGTAAGCCTTTTCGCCTCACTTACCTTTCGTGTTATCGCATAGACATTGTCGTGTACTTGTCACTTTGTGTCTCGGGATCACCCTTGCTCCTGCCTAGTCAGCGACTAGCCCTACTAACCCTAACCACGCCTTTTCTCGCGCACAACAGGTGTATGTAAACTATTTAACTCAATGTCTCCCTTCTCCCAAGTGTAGCAGCTCACGTCCAATTATGATTGATTATTGAAAATGCAAACTCGAATTGTGTGATGATTTGTCGGCGAGTTTTGGAACATGACGAAGGACCGTTTCGCAGCGTGAGCTTGGGCATTCATGGCAGAATTTGCACCAGCTACAGACCATGTGTGCTCATTGGCTCAGTCAATAATGTACATCATCGGCCTTACTTCCCCTACAGTATGGTAGCTGCCGTCCGAATGCCCTGTGAGGTCTGGCCATTGTGGACCATAACTGGCGATTGGGTCGTACCATTCGCCATCCCTTTGCCATCCCTTGCCAATCTGGTCTGAAAGGCGGAATCTGGACATCACTTACCATTCGTTTCACTTATTTGCTGATGCGCACACAAGAGTGGACCACCAGTGGACCAGGACTCGAGGCAAATGGGGTGCTCGGTATTTCGGCACGCGCTGCCACCGGCACAGACGTCGGCAAGCTGTATGAACGTGCTGCCGTAAACCTTGCACTACATATTGATATGGAACTTCGTCTCCGCCGTGCTAGACCTTTCAGTCGCTAGCAGTTACATAGAGAGGGTTGTTGTGGTCGGAGGCATAGAAATTATCGGGACAATAGAGCAGCGTCGCGACGACGTCCGCGGACAACGGCAAGATAAGAGGAGGTTCGAACCCCGAAAACGGCGCGGCATCCTGTTTGATCTTATCTCGTCGTATGCGCCGCCAAACGCCGGTGGCTTGGGAGCTTGCTTCGGGCCCTGAGCGACTTGGAACAAGAACCCCACGCCCCCGCACACCTTCTCTGTACCCTCGTCGTCGCATCCACTAGCTTGCTCGACAACACTCACAATGACCGCGCACGACGAGTCGCGCGAAGCCACGGCGCTTCCGCCACAAACCAAGAACAATCATGTCATCGTCGACGAACCACAGTCGGCCGGTTTATCGACGCCTCCGGAGGAAGTCAATGGTGTGTGCATCTTCCCCCTCTTGACATTGGCTGGGCAACGAGCGTAGCATGTTCAGGGTTAGACGTGAAGAGCAGCTCGAGGAAACGGGAACGGGAGGTCTCATTGGAACCGGCGACACCTCAGACTACCACGCTGGTACGTCTCTCGATCGACTCATTTAGGCTTTCCATCTCGCTACGCCTCTGCCGTTATTCCTCTTTTCGTCCTGCGATGTTCGCCGTCATTGTGCACGTTGGTCTGTGCCATCATGATAGCTCGTGCAGCTCTCCTGGATCGTCCCGCTATTCTTGTGTGGTTACCCTCTGCCCAGGCGCGCTATCTTGCCACACGTTGTTTATCGGTCCTGGCATCATTCGAGACATTGCACCAAACTATACATGACATAGTGATCGCCGTCTACGACCTGACATGTATAGAGGCCGCCGCCTTCATCCAGGCCTGGCGTGATACTCGTGCGACTCCTTCGCTCTTCCTCCTTCTCCTTCCTGCTTCTCTATACTAGGCGCTAACGCGTGTTCTAGGAAATTGACTCCGAGAAGTCGGACAGCAAAGATCGTCGTACTCCTGCAAAGAAGAATCGCACCAGTGACGGCGTCCTCGAAGCGCCACAAGAACAGGCGGAAGACGACGCGAAGCTGAATGGTTCTCCACCACATGAGACCAAGGTACGGCAAATAAGTCAGGGTGTGGAAGATATCACATGGCAAAATATGAAGAAGAGCGGCTCGACGGAAGCTCGACCCGAGAATGGGCAGGATGTCTCGGGGGGAACAGATCGGGAGAGCACGATGGAGGGCGTCGCTGATGCCCAAGCGCCTGCCGAGACAGAGCAGACTCAAGCAACCGGAGACACAACTCAGGGAGTGGACAGTCAGGACGAGGTGATCGTCCCTCCGCTTATGCGTGGGGAGAACCCACCGATCCTCGACGACGCCGCCGGCGAAGAGGACACGGGTGCAGCCGCTGGTGCGGAGCACCCGGCCGACTCTCATATCCCGGGAGCGCCTGAGCCCTCGAACGAGCCGACCTCCCCGTCCGAGTCCGAGAAGACTGTGCCCGAAAAGGTCTCGGATGCTCCTCGATTGCCTTCCTCGCACCGACGTGGCTCCGACTCTGACCAGGAGAAGGGGGTCCTAAAGCGCAAGCTTGGCGACCGGACGGTGAGCGAGGCTTTGGTCCCCGGGGAGATCCCGGGGCGCAACGGCGTCGCGGTTGTTGGAGCAACGAAGCGTCCCCGAGATGACCCCGAAGTGGACCCCAACACGAGGGAGAGGAAGCGACCGACGCCTCCGCCCGAGGAGGACGAGAAGCAAGCGGAGAAGAAGGAGGCGACGCCACCGAAGGACGCTACTCCTAAACTTGTGAGTTACTCTGTACTTGATCTATATTACTCGTCTCAACGTGGCTACACGTCGTAGGGCGGATTTGCTGCTTATGCATCCACGAGTTCTCCGTTCGCAAAAGTCACGGGACCCCGCGTCTTCGGTGCAAAGCAACCAACCTCTCCTTGGGCGGCTGCAAGCGGCAGTGACAGCTCTGCGAACGCGTTCTCGTCTAGCACGGCGAACTCCCCGTTCTCCTCTTTCGCATCCTCCCCCTCCCCTTTCGGCTCGTCCGCTCCATCGAAGGACGCCGCCAATAGCTCGTCCACTCCCGAGGCGTCCGCCCCACAAGCACACAAGCGGACCGGATTTGAGGCGTTCGCGTCTGCGACATCACCCTTTGCTAGTGCGGCGAAGCGGCCCAAGTCCCCTCCCCCATCCACCAGCTCCAGCGTGCTCCGGAGCCGCTCGCCCTCGCGACACGGCACCCCCGTGCGGTCTGTCAACGCGTTCTCCGCGTACGCCGTCGGGGGCGCACAGGGCTTCGCTGCCCCCACGCCCAGGCGTCCCCCGGCGTTCGGCGACGCGTCTACGTCGAGCTCTGCGGGCGTTTTTGGGGCGTCGGGGTCCAAGGCGGGCGGCAGCGTGCTAGATGCGGGTAGCGAATCAGGTTCTGGAGAGGATAGCGAGAGCGGGAAGGAGGGCAAGGCCGGCAGGAAGGAGAAAGTGGTGAGCTTCGGGGAGCGGCTGAGGGCAGAGAAAGACAGGGAGGACGAGGGTGAGGAAGAGGAGGAACAGAAGAAGCTGAACCTGACTGAGCAGGAGGGTGCGTATCTGGTTCCGTTGGCCGTTCTTGTGTGGGGTGGGTGACTGACAGGATGTGCAGTGCATACTGGAGAGGAAGATGAGGACACAGTATACCAAGTGCGCGGGAAGCTGTTCGCGCTGAGCGAGCAGAACCAGTGGAAGGAGCGGGGCACGGGGATGTTGAGGTTGAACGTGAGGACTGAGGATGGGGGTGGGGCGCGGCTCAGTACGTTCCTTCTTTGCTTTTGTAGTTTGTCGAATCGGGACTGACGCGTTGGGCAGTCATGCGGAAGGAGGCAGTCTACACGGTGCTGCTGAACGCGACGTTGTTCAAGGGCATGCGGTGCTTCGCTGCTCAGGATCCTCGGTACATCCGGTTTAGTGTGATCGAACACAACGTTACGACGCACTACAACCTCAGGGTGAGTCTCATTATGTGATGCGAATGGTATCGCGTGCTTGATTCTGACTATCGCGTGGTCTAGGTATCGAACGCGAAGATTGCCGAGGAGCTCCTCGAGGAGATCAACGCGCATATCCCAACCGATTAGATCGCCCACCAAATGCGGAGGGGTCTACGTCTTGTAAGTCCTCATCTCGCCGCCCATACATGAGTCGACTCGAGGACTTCGGACGATGAGGGCGGCAAGTACCTCTACGCCTCGGAGGCTGCAGATGCTTCCGCCCCACGTCGATGATATGTTTTACAACACTGCTGGATCGAATATTTCCCTGCGACTGTTACGATAGTCAAGCTATTTAGTGCCCTTGAGCCTCCTTTTTGACGAGAACGTTGAAGTAGTTACAATCCTGTATATCTATTCCCCCCCCCACCTTGCAATCGGGTCTGAAGAAGTGTCTCAAGCACGTTCTTCTTTGGGATCTGCATTGAACCGCGTGCCTGTGCAGGGTCGCAGCGATGGGTATTGACGTGAAAGACGTGTGCGCTCTTGGTGACAAATTTAAGGCTGACAGTAGGCTCGGACATCGAGGTCCGGACATACTGAGGACGGGCGGGCGCTTCTCTACAAGCATCCTGCTTGCCTCTGACCGTCATGCTTCTTCATGCCTTCATATGTACAGCTACATGTGCTGTACACTTGCTACAAGTAATCGTGGTTTATGTGCACTAGGTCTATGTTAGGCGCCCACAGTCGTCGCTAGAGAAGCTTCAAGAATGTGAGTGCCACACATGGCAACGCCGTGCAGAATGCAGCTAGGTCTATCCGAGGCCGTTCATCCCTGATTAGCTGGTGAAGGAGATATCTGGATGATCAGCTCGAGGCAGGTCTCCAATCTACCTCTCCTCGGTTCACAAACGCAATGCCCGTCCTCGGCATCGAACTCTCCCTTGCCGCGGGCACGAGCATCCATGTTGCTATAGCAGGATGACTACCGCGTGCGCGCATTTCGCCGCTGCCCTATGACCCGTTCGCCACACTCCCTCCGCGGGTGGCTGAGCCAAGGAGGATATGCGCTTCTGAACGCGGGCTATGACAGGGCTATCCGGATGATGGGGTGTAGGGAAGCTTGAGCTTGTCTTACACGCCGCACGGTTACAGGGAAAGCACATGCCTTGGGCGGTCTTAAGAGTCATTGTCCGCGGAAAACGTGAGCATGACATCACACAAAGCCTTTGTAACCCCTCAACGTACCGTTCCTGTGAACAAGCCTTGCTGGCGGTGAATATAACTGCGGGCCCCTGGGGTTGCACGGAGGACGACGGAAGTGGACGGCACGAGGCCCGCGGCGGCTGGAAATGTGTGATTGGATCTCTGTGGCGCAGAACGGGGTCAAGGCAGGCGGCTAAATCCGGAAGGATGGATCTCAGATCCACGCGTGTAAAATGATCGAAGTCGCCCTTCAGCCACCTCTCCCCGCCCCGATCTCACTGCAGCCGGGATGTGATGTGGGGCTGCAGCTCAAGAGTTCGCGGGTCGACGTAGGTAGAGAGAACGAAATATCGCTCTCCGTGTGCAGCATACCTGAATATGATGGTATGAGCAGCGAGCGAGGGACTGGGGAGGGAGTTGGATTGCCACGCGACGAGGGAAATAAGGAAGACGCTTATGAGGTAAGAGGTGTTGCGAGATAACGATCTCGATTACCCCTGTGATCAGCGACCGCGTTTTCAATGGACGTCTGCCAATTTCTCACCTTCCGTCGCCCTCTTCCCTTCCCCCACCTCCCACCATGGACCTCGCCTCCCTTCTCCACGACTCGCCCTCAGACGACCTCCGCAGGCGACAGTCTCGCCAGGACCCGCCACCCGATGCACACGCACAGCAGTTGCAGCAGCAGCAACCATCTCAGCGTCCACCTCATCACTCCCCGCCCCTCGACCGACCTCGCGACCAACTACGTGAGCGTGAGCGGGCTCCGCAAGACCTCCAACACCCCTCGCATGGCCATGTCCAACACCCCCCAGCCTATCGTCGCTCCCCCCCGCCTCATCACACATCGCGCCCGCCGAGCCCTCCACGCCATGCCCCACAGTACAGGGCGCCTTCTGCGGGCGCGGACTTCCCGGCACACTCGTCGCAACGCCACCAACTGCCGCCGCCGTCGAGTCTTCTCTCGGATCCCATGTACGACGTCGGAGGACACGCATCGAGGAGGCAGGAGGGGCTACCCCACCCGCATGATCGCTTGGGCCCGTCGCCGGGTGAGTGTGAACGAATCATTGTTCCTTGTCTTGCTTCGGTCTTGTCTCCTCTTGGTTGGGCTGGGGACCTTGTTCGGCTCCCCGCCTTCTCCTTCGTGGCTGGTTCCGCGCTTGCTCTAGCTTTCACTCGGGCCTTTCTGGTCGTGAAGCAGAGCTTGTCGCTCGCCGAGGTGCCCTCGGGCCGGCGGCTAGTTCGTTTACTTTATTCGTCATGATGTCGACAAGATGCTTTCGCTACAAGTCTCCTTTGACCAGGCTTTGCTCGCGAAGGGCGTTGCACACATTTTGCGATGAATCATTGATTGCGGCGCGAGTGGCGGTATCCTCGCGAGCTGCGAATCCGTGGGTAATAGAACCGCGCACATGACAGTTTCTAGAGTTCTGTCATGGATGTCGTCCGCGCGCATGTTCGGTGACTCGGCCAGGGCTTCTGGTGCCGAATCACAGCCGGCTCGGACGTGCCCTGCGGAGCGCACCTAGAGCTTCTTCAGCGGCCGTATTCTGAACTTCTTTCAATGGCGGCGTCGTGTCTACTTGGGAGATCGACGCGGCTCGTGCGTAACTGAGCACTGACATATGGCATCTGCTTCTACAGGGCATCCAAGCTCGTCCGTACAAGTACAGCCGTTCACCCTCGAACACCGTACGACGCCTAGTCTCCCTCCGAAGCCCCAGCACCATCACCATCCTCATTCTTATCCATCACACCATCATGCGCTCTCCCACCCAAACACCCCCTCGGCCACGTACATTGGCCCCCCGTCTTCCCGGTCCATCCACGCTTCCCCACCTCACAGTCACCATTCCAGCCACGGGCCCGGCCAAGGTAGTATCCCCCTCTTCCCAACCGCCGTAGGCCCTGGTGTTCCTCCCAGCGGACCCCCGGCGCACGCGCCCCCAGGGCCTCCCCCAGGCGGGATGAGCCTGCGCATCAGTGAGCCTCCCCCTCCGATGTACCCCGGCTCGCTCGGCCACGGGGCATCCCCACACTTGCAGGCGCATTCCCACCACAGTCACCATCGAGATGACAGACACCGCACGCGTGGGGGAAGCACGAGCAGCACCCAGGCGCCTCTAGGACCCGGCCAGGGACAAGGTGCGTTGTCGAGCAACGCGTCGCCGGTGATGGCAAGCCTGCAGCGCCCGGCGCCCTACGACGATCGAGACCGCGACCGCGAGGGGATCCGTGAGCGCGACGCCCGCGAACGCGACCGGGAACGTGGCGCCGTCGAGCGCGAGCAACGGGAACGCGGGGTAGAGCGGGACGGCGGTCCGGGTCCCGCGATGACGATGCAAGGAAGACCCCGCGGACTCACTGGCGCCTCTGTGGGCCCCGCTGGTCTCCCTGGGGCTCCGGGGTCCTCGCTTTCTTCAATGCCTCCGACACCCATTGGCCCTGGGCCGCCTCCTCCTCCAGGCTCCGCGGGCATGTTCCTTGGGGGGTACCGCCCTCCTCCAGCTGTAGGGCTCTCCCCGGAGAAGGCCGATGCTATCGATATCGAGCGCGAGAGGGAGAGAGGCCGAGACGCGAGACTGCCACGCGGGATGGATCGGAGTTCGGACAGAGACGAGAGACAGAGGCGGGGCAGCGGCAGCGGGAGCACTATTCAGGACTCGCCCGGCGCGGTCAGGAGGGAGCGGGAGCTCCGAGAACGGGAAAAGGAGAGGGAGAAGGAGCAGAAGGAGCGGGAGAGGCAGGCGATAAAGGAGCGCGAAAGGCAGGAGCGTCACCAGCGCGAGCTCCAGGCAAGAGAGCGGGAGCGGGATGCGCAGATCCAGATGGAGCGGGAACGGGAGATGCGAGAGCGGGAGATGCAGGAGCGAGAGATGAGGGAGCACCAGAGGCAGAGGGAGCTTGCGGACAGGGAGCAGCAGCTCGAGAGGGAGCGGCAGGAGGGCTACCGGCGGCACGTTCACGAGCTCATGGGCGTGGGCGTGACTCCTCGGGGGCTTGGGCTCGGTCCTGGGCCGTCGCTGGCAGAGCTCGAGGAGCGCGAGCGCGAGCGGGAGTGGCAGAAGCAGCAGAAGAGGATGCAGCAACAGCAGCAGCAACAGCAGCAATCGCAACAAGGCCCCGGACATCCAGATATGCGCCTCCAGTCCCACGGCCAGCCGCCTCTGTCATCGCAACATGAGCATAATCACCATCCGCCTCCGGGAGGGGCTCGCATGGGCGTGATGGGCCCCCCGACGTCTCAGGGTCCGCCGCAGGGCCAAGTGTGGCCCAGGTTCGTACCGGCGCAGATGCCCGAGGAAGAACGGTTGATGGTGGAGCGGGAAATGCAGGAGCGGAGGAGGATGGAGGAGATGCAGCCCCGGGAGCTCGAGTGGGAGGCCAGGGAGCCGAGGCCGGACCGCGAACCGCGCCCGTCCGCGCGGCCAAGCAAGTCACGAGCGAGCGCGAAGGAACGGGAAGAGCGGGAGCGGGCGAAGGCGGCAGCAATGGACGGAGTCGAGCGTGCGGAGCCACCGCAGCGCAAACCGCGGGTGAGTGCTAGAGAGAAGGAGCAGCGCGAGCGCGAGAAGATGGAGCGTGCGGAGCTTGAGCAGAGGGAACGCGAACAGAGGGAGCTGGAGAAGAGGGAGAGGGAACATCAGCATCGGGCGCGTGAGCGCGAGATGGCCGCCCGACACGAGTCGCAATACGAGCTGCTGGAACAAGAGCGGCTTCAGCGCGTGCAGGAAGAGGTTCTTCGCGCTGCACGCGCGCGGGAAGCCCAAGGTCCTCCGTATGGCGGTTTGCAACATCCGCACCACCAACCCCATCCACATCCGCATTCAGCGATGGGGACTCCTTTCGGGCCCGAGGTGCAGCAGGTCCATCCAAAGCATGGTGGCAAACCAGGTCCTATGGGTGCTACGCCTCTTCTCCCAGATATTCCGCCCCAGTATCCACACGAGCGGGAGCGCGAGTTCAGGTTTATTCCTTCCAAAGGCGGACCGGGTCAGATCCAGATGGGCGTCCCGCCTCGTTCTCAGCAGATGCTTCCCCATCCGCAAGCTCAGCACCCAATGGGCACACCCCATCTGCGCCAGCATCACCTACAAGACATGTACGGCCCCGGCCCAATGGGTATGCAGTCCCGCCGCCCGTCTCCTCCCTTGATGCACTCACATTCGGCGCCACCCGCGTTCATGCTCCCGCGGTCCGGCTCGCCCCCCACGACTCTCGTCCTCCCAATCAAGAACCTGGGCACGTTCGTCTACCCACGCACGCCCTTCCCCTTCCTCGACTTCCCCCCTCCATATACCGCTTCGGGGGCACCATCCGATCCGCTCGACGTGCGCGCGACGGTCTGCCTCCCCGCGCGCTTCATTCCGCTCACGCGTCCCGTACGGCCGCGCATCTGGGGCGGCGCGCTCATCCCCGCCGTCCCGCCGCTCTCTGGTGCGCAGCGGCAGCTGTGCGCGCAGTTCTCCGGGACGCACGCGCAGTATGGGCGGCCGTGGCCGGACGAGGTGCGCGAGGGCCGGAGAGTGTACACGGACGACTCGGACCTGTTTTTGTGTGCGCTGCATGCGGGGTGGGTGTCGTGGAGCCAGGCGCGGAAGGCGCGGAGGGAGGGGAACGATCTGAGGATAGAGGTGCGCCTGACAAGGGAGGCGAGGTATATTGGCGGGTTTGGGAACGCGCTGCACGCGAGGGGGCGAGGGGAGGTCGTGGAGGACTTGGGGGCGGAGGACGACGGGAGGGAGCTGTTGAGCTCGGGCTGGGGGAACGGGCACGATGGCGCGGGCATGGAGATCCTGAACGCTGAGTTCGTCCTGGTGAGTTGTTCCAATAACACTCTCGTGTTCTGTGACGACTGAGGAATTGTGCTGTTAGCCTGGTACGGCACACTCGTTCGGGCTGCGGAATCGCTCACAGCGCATGTTGGAGTACGCAGAGCGGCGCAGTGCGCTTGGGTGTGCGCCCCGCTCAAGTCGCAAGCGGAGACGACTGCTCAACGGTACCTTCGCGGGTGACGAGAGTGCGGTGCAGACGCGGTTGAATGAGGACGACGACGAGCTCAGTGCCACGCGCGTTATGGTCTTCGGCACCGACTCGAGCTGGCCTGAGATTGGGTATGTTGATCTTGATTCGGCGATGTTGTTCTTTGAACGTGCACTTAACAATCTTGTTCTCTCCTAGATTCAAGTACCACCCAGATGCACTGAGGACGATCCTCTTTCCTCAGTCATCGTCGCCCGACGGCCGCCCAGCGAAACGCAGGAAACTCGGTGCCATCGCGGACAACGCTCCCTCTGCTTCCCCGGCTCCCGAGAGCAGTGACGACGATCTCGTTCAGCAGCAGCGCGCCGTCGTCGTCGAGACGCTCTGGGAGAGCTTCCTCATCTCTCAACGAGGCCAAATCCCGTCTGGCGAGCTCGAAAGTGACAAGGAGAACGCCACTGAGGCTGCCTCCGGTAGCGGTCGGCGATACGTGATCGCGCTCCTCACTAACGCGGGCGGCACGCTGGGGAAGCTGTCAAAGTCTGCGGCAGCGAAGGTGATGGGGGCGACAGAGGAGGCTGCGCATGGTCACAACGCTACCGACAAGCATGCGCCTGGGGCAGACGACCGTCCACATGCAAATGGTGTGGGCGTGACGGCGAACGGAGCTGCGCAGCACAGTGCCATTGTCAACTCCGAGAAGGCTATCGTTCCTGCTGCGACCGCTGCCGGGTCTGGCTCCGCAGCCGTGAAGATGTCGTTGTCCACCGCTTCGCCTCTGCCCCAGTTGGAGAGCATCGCGCGTGCGCCGTCTAGCGACGAGTCGACGGACGACGGAAACGGTCCCATACAGATCTTGCACAGGGATCTAGGCGAGGAGAACTTCGAGTTCGACCGGGACGGGATAAGCATCTTGAGCGGTGAGATCGTCAACGGCATGCGGAAGGGGTGGAAACTCGAGGCACAGCAGTGGAAGTGGGTGCAGGTCGGTGTGACCTCATGAGTTGCTTGTGCAATAGCTGCGGGGTGATGTGATGCGAGAGTTGGACGGACGATCCCGAAGGATGATGTTTAGTGGGGCGGTATATAGCGTTGAGTTGGACTGTTGTATCGCTATTCGTATCTTTATTCACGGGGGTAATCGCCACTCTGTACTGATACTGTATATATTATCATCCCAGTTGCTCACCCTGAATCGGACTTTACTGGAGTGCCAGCAGGATAGCAGGGCATGTAGTTATCAGATTAGATTCCGATGAGCCACGGTTATGTCAGTTTGCACAGCCTCTGGGTCTCCGGCTCCGTTCGGGAGTCGGCTCATTGCCTCCTGTATTTCTGCACCCAACCATCCCTTGTCGTGTTGATTAACTCCATTCGCTGCATCCCGAGGGAAGAGATGGTTAGTTTATAAGATGAGGACTTGCAGCACACAGAAAAGACACGTCCGAACCCCACGTTCACGATTACGCGAACGCAAACGTGCCAGTATGCCGAGCCTCGTCAGTGGCGCGGCTACAACACTGCGTAATCTGCACGGCATACGGTTAGTCCGCAGTCGATCGTCTTGTAGATTCCGCGGCTGTGCAGCACCTCTTCTAGCACTGATCCAGACCTGGACATGTGCTCTCCCCGCAGTACTTAATGCCCTGTGTGGTGCACAGCTGCGATCTACAGGTCTTCCACTCACCACCACATACCCGAATCTCATTCCTCTCCTCGAAACCCCTGAGTACATAAGATAACAGAAGGGCCCCCAATATGATCGTCAACAATCCTGACGCCCCTGAACACATGAAGGCTTTCTCTCCTGTCTCCGAAAAGTCGTCGCAGCAGGTAAGTCTTTGACTGCTGTAACCAGCACAGTTATATGCAGTCTGGGAACTGATAACGCTGTCGACCGTGCCAACAGGATGCTGAACGAGCACTCCCTCCACCACCGCCTTATTCCCCACATGCTGGCCCGAGTCGTGTCCCGCAGCCCGCGCCGAATGTGCCTGCGATCCCTTCGGGACCAACATCAGTCTTCCAACCCCTGACCACCCAGACTGTCAATCACACCGAGTTGTTCTCCAAGCACGATGCCATCGCAGGTATGTACGACTGCAAAATTAGGGGCATCACGTACTTACAAATGTCATCAATCTCCCACAGGAACATTCGTCGTGGATCCCGCGCTACCATCGCCTATGGCGAACCTGTCGAGGAACCTGCGCAGGAAGCCCGACTCGGTGTGGGGCAAGACTAGAGGCAGGAAAAACAAGCGTCAGCACGAGGTGAATGCATCATTCCAGACGCGCCACGGACGCATCAACCTCGACCTCGCCATTTCCTCGAAGGAGGCCGGCCAGGCGACTCCCTTCCCGGGGGACAAGCTGCCGACCCGAGTGTACGTCTCGACCCATCATGGGCGTGTCAGCGTCAACGTGGTATGTTCCCCTCTATATCCGCCGGTCTACAAGACGCATATTGACCGAGCGTCACAGCACGAGGTTCAGCCGAGCCGCTCGCTCGACCTCCAAGTCGAGTCGCGCCACGGGCGCATCAACCTCCTCTTGCCCCCCACGTTCGACGGCCCGCTCGTCGTGCAGGCGCGCTCCCTTGGCGCCGTCCAGTTCCTTCCGCACTTCGCCGCACGCGCGCGCACAGTCCGCGGGAAGGACCGCGAGACCGTCGTCCTCGTTTCCTCGCCCTTCTCCTCCCAATCTGCTCTCGCCATCGAGGCGAAGCAGCTTGGCGAGCTCGCGGGCCCTGGTTCGGATAGGTGCCTAGTAAGGACACGCCACGGGAAAATCACGATCGGGATCAGCGGGCTCGACAAGATCGAGGAGCCGCTCGAGGGTTCGAACTTGTTCGAGAAGGTCGGCCGGTTCTTCGAGACGCAGGGGCGGGCGTTCGGACAGTATATGGAGACCCAGGCGCGGTTGATTGAGAAGAGGGCACAGGAGTGGGCGGGGAACGTGAACACCGGGAACGAGTATCACGATGGGAAGGGCCCGGAGGTACCGGGAAGGTTCCCGTATGAGCGGTACGAGAGTGCGAGCCAGGCAGGTGGAAGGAGCGCCGCGGCGGGGAAGCAATAAGTCCGCCTGAAATTGGGGAGGGCCTCATGCGTTGACATGCATATCAGATTACGCGTGTGCTGTGCTGTATGTATGTGCACAGCTCAATGATTTCGCTCGGCATCTTTTCCGAATTGTGGTAGCACGTTATGGTTGTTTCTGTTGTGCGATACAATACTGATATCTCTTCAATCGATGCAGGATAAACCACTCAAGCAAAATGGGTCAATATGAGGCAAGGAGTGTCGGAAGTCAACATCACAGGGAGAGTCTTCGGAAGCCAAGTAACTCATGATCGCGCACTCTGTAGGCGTTTCCACTGGGCCTCGTATGATGACGGACCTTTCCCTGAATTCCTTGCATGAGCAGCCTCGACCGCTGGCCCATCATCCTTCCGCTTACGCTTCCCCAGGTCGCGATCACTTCCGCCTGAAGGGGCGGAGAATGGTTTGGGTTCAGGCAGGTACCCGTAGGTCGAGGAAGTCGGTTCCGCAGCTGACGCCGAAGTTGCTGCAGGAAGCGTCTTAGTGGCGACAACGGGAACGTGTGTATACCGGACCGATAATTCTCGCATGCCATCGCGGGTCCAGCTCGTCAACATGGCCAGTGCAGGCGCGTAGAAGAAGACAGATAAGAGAAGTTCTTCTGGTCCTCTCAGGCCGAATTGATCTGGATGCTTGTCGTTGGAGTGATTCTTGAGCCTGCGGAGTACGGACGCTAGGTAAGCACCGTCTGACAGGAATCCGTCGGTGATGTCACAGGCATCAACTCTCGGATCAGTGGATGCTTAGGGAGGGACGATGAGTAGCGTACAACGAGGTGCACGGATCTCGTTGTAGTCTCTACGAACGATTGCTTGGGTAGAGACGTTGGAAGAATATGAGTGAGCAGTACGCAAGAAGCCCATGATATCGTCGTCATCTGTCTGACCCTGCGTCGTCATCTGCGTAGCTTGGAGCTGTTACCGGTGCTTGTGGCTGCGATTGCGGCACATACCGGGATTGCCTGCAGTGTATCAGAGTCCGTTGCCGAGGCATGAACTTACCTCATCTGGCTTGGCCGCCGCCCACGTCGCCGGAGATGCTGAAGGTAGAACTCAATTTGATACCACAGCCTATTCTGCAGAGGGTAAAGCATGATCTTGGGATGGGCGACAAGGATATATCTACGATGACAATGGAGAAGGTGCGTATATCGTTGCTCAGGATTAGTAGCGATGCTCACCATCGAGGGTGGACAGCAAGCACTTGTGGCGCAGTTCCGTCGAGGGAGCAACATGAAACCGTCAAATGTTCCGGGTCAGAACAATATCCCACCGGACCAGCTAGGACCTGCCTCGATAAAGCCCCTGATGAATCTGCGGACAGTCTGGTGGAATGGTGATTCTCGCGATGCATCAGGAATTTTCGCATGTCCCGCAAAGTCGATCGTAGACTGACCAGTTGGTCCTGCAGTACCTACAAGCCATGAATAGTGATAGCATCTACGGGACTCTAAATCCAATGGTGCAAGTCAAGCTGATGGGAATGATGCCTCAGGCCCTCAAAACGACCACCACTCCGTTGGTTTTGCGGATACCAAGTGTGTCGACGCTGCCAATCTCGGATCACTCTTCATCCCCAGTGAGAACCTATCATCACGGAGGCTACCACCGGCAACGAACCCGGCGGAGGCGCTGGACCCGAGCGCGTTCAACGTCGACTTCCCTTTCGGAGATCTCGACGTGACGGGAGGGCTTATGGGCGATTGGAGCTTGAACTTCGAGCGCGACTTCGCGGCGTGAGTGCGCGCGCGGTGCGGGGGTGGCGGAATCAATGCAAGAGAAGCGCCAGCATTACAGCGCCTTGCAAAACGATAGCGCATTGCCGAAAAACACGCCCAGGAATTTCCCAGCTCCGCTCCCCAGTAAGGTAATCAAGCGCTCAGTCGCTACGGGCCGCTGCTGCCCTGCCACTCTCTTCCTCGATAGACTTCCACCTCTATCGATGTCATGCAGAAGTTGTGATGAGAAGCGCGCAATATCATCACAACGTTGAGTTTTTGCAACAATACCTTGGCATGCGTTGTAGAGATGAACAAGATTGCACCGTCAAGGACCTGCCTCTGAGAATTGTGGCGTACGGTGGTGCCGTGGGCGCTAGACTGCCTCATATGGGGGTCGGGGTGCAGAAATTTCTGAACGTGTTTCACGGGCATGCGCTATCGTTTTGCAAGGCGCTGTAATATTGTAGCGTTGCTGCGGTAGCTTGGTGGCGTCGCGACGGGCGTTCAAGGTGCTACGCGTGCAATATCTAGAATTCATCATACGGGCCGGCTGTTGTTGCTGCTGCTGCTGTTTGGATCGTTCCTTTCAAAATCACTATCTTGCGCATAGCTTGGTCTGCTTGTTTAGTCGGCGCGCGTTCCATACCTTGTCTGCTTTGCCTACCCAGCCCCGCCTCTTGAGTCACTTGGTTGTCGCTCGCCTCTCTTGACTTCGTCCTGCTGCACCGTCCTCTGGCTGCACCGCTTCTGCCCTGACATCCTGCTCTCTACCTCACACAGTATACACCGGATTCTAAATGACAGTATTCTTGACAATAGGCACACCCCAGCGGATGCGCCGATCCAGCGCAGCCATGCTCGTTGCTTCAGTCTCGTGTCCGACCTGCTACGTTACCTGCGTTAGAGTGCCCATGCGCCACGGCATTGGCCTCCACATGTTGCTCTCCCCTGCATGGTTCGTTGCCATTCAGATCCTATACGCACGTCTACAAGGTCCGTGGTCACTGCACTCCTTTCCGCCTGCTCTCCGCGTATGCGCGTCGATGATGCGCTGGGGATCAGAGATGTGCTTGACCCCAGGACCCCGAAAGTCGGCAGCGGTGACTTCTTCTAATGGCTCAGGCTTTCTCTCTATTTCAGTTTCCAGAGTTCTGGCTCTAGTGAATTCTACAATGCCTGAAGTTATGACATGCAATCGGTAGGGAAACCATAGACTCTCTCACGCTTGACCCCCGGTGTCATCAGTCCCTCGCCCATCTCTGCTGGGGATAGGTGTTCTGCATCACGGGGCGTCGGGTCTGTGCATGCAGTCGTACTTGTAGTTCATGATATAATCGCGTCAACCCCCGTCCCGCATCCCCTCTTTGCCGCCGTCAACAGACGTATGCGCGGTGGCGTGATCACGAATCTCTCCTTTGGGAATATGTCAGCTATCTGACAATGGGGAAGGGCTACGAGGAGCCTTGCCTGAATCTGATCTGGGCGTCCGCTTGCGGCGTTGAAGCAAGGTGCTCAGCACGTCTAGTGCTGGTCGGAATAACCGACTGACATTGGTGAGAGACAGCTGAGCTGGAGTGTAGCGCCCGCGTCGCGCGCTACTTCTCTTCTCCCCCTCCGTACCTGATCGACGTTGTGCTTCGGGATTGGCCCCTTCCTAATCCTAGCTTCTCCTATCTAACTCTTATCTGTACCGTGTGTTCCCGAACCTTAGAGCTGTTATAGCGCCCGTGAACCGTATATAAACCGAGATCTGTATGTACAAACTCCAGCGTTCAATCGAGACTCTCATAACCTGTCAGTACCTCGAGCGAACCTCTCCGATTCCCTCTCGTGACGCGCCACCTACCCCTTCGGGCCAGCGAGCGCGTCATATTTTTGACAGCTAGTCTCTCGACAACAACCATCTCTCTCTCTCGTCTCTATCTCTCTCTCTCTCGTCGACTGGGCCCCCTCCGAGTCTGATCAACTCGGGACTCCTTTCGGCGACCTATATCGCACACTTCTATTCTCTCTCTCTCCTTGTTAGCTAACCTACTATTATAAAAACCCAGACATGTCTATTAGGTACAACCTCAGACGTCGCCCGCCGGGCACGGAGGTTCTCTCGGCCACTCAGCCTTCGGTACCAGGTGAGCCGCCCCTTGCAGCAGTCACGGCTGACATACCTGCCACAGGTAGCCCTCTCACTGGGACCGAGTCCCCTACCGGTGGTGTCAGCCCCGGAACCGAGCGTGGTGTTCCCGCCTCGGGTTCCCAGTCCTCCGCTATAGTAGCCGGGCTGGTGACTGCAGAAGCAGATGCCCCGAGGGCTTTAAACTCTCCCGTTTCCGACGCCGGCGAGGGCGTTCGGAAGTATCCAGTGACCGTCGAGGACAGCTCTGACAACGACGGCGGCCCTTGGATCCCAGTCCAACGGCGCCGCCGTGCTCGCAGTGCGGACGCCGCTCCGCCTGCTCGGGATCCCGTCACTGCGCAGGACGGCCCCGTACTCACTTCTCCTCAGCGGGCAGCCGTAGATACGGCCGCCGCGAGCCTTACTCCAGCGGAACGGGACCGCTATTCCCGCCGGATGGCAGCGTTCGAGACGACTCGCCCGCGTTCCCTCTCTCCCGAGCATCGGGGTGAGGGTCCCTCTCGGGACAAGGGGAAGACCGTGGATGCACGGAACTGGGGTGCCTCGGGCATCCCAGACGATGAGCTAGACCCTAACGCGCAGAGGCGCGAGCTGCAGTTGTATAGTACTGGGCATCACAATATATTTGATAACTACGATACAGACGAGCAGCGTGCCATGCTGGAGTATTGGGAAGCTCGAAAGCAAGGGCGGAAGGACTCAGAACGTAGCCGACGGCGGTTACTACACCGGGTGGATCTACCCAGTCAGGCTCCTCATACACTACAAGCCGCGCTTCAACCCCGTCCGAGGCGAGTGAGGTCGAGGAAGCCATAATGGCCGCTCCTCGTCGCTCAGCTAGCCAGGAGGCTAACCGCCTCCTCACGGAGCAGCTCCAGGAAATCCGCAAGGAGCTGGCTCGGTTGAAGGAAGAAGCAGAGCAGCGTAAGGCCGCTCGTAAGAAGAAGCGGGATTCGCAGAAGGCCCGGAAGGCCAAGGGCGCTGTTGTCTCCCAGGAATCCGAAGCTGGGAGAAAGAGTCTCGGGCCTGCTCACCGGGCATCGTCTCTGCGGCTGGTGGCCCAGCTGGAGCCTGGCAGCTATCTAGAACGGGCCTTTGCTGGCATCACGGGCGGAGATCCCTCGGACGGCTCTAGCAGTTCATCCTCATCCTCTTCTAAACCCTCAGAAGGCGGTGATACGAGCTCTGCTGAAGAGAGTGAGTCTACGAGCTCTCGCCGAGCCTCATGGAAGTCCCGTAAGAAAAGGAAAAAGCGCACCAAGAAGCCGGTGCTCAAACCTGAGCGACCGGAGAAGTACAACGGCGAGGCCAATGCCCAGACCTTCCACAAGTTCATGCGTCAGTGCGTGGAGTTCATCCGGGGGTACACTATGGACTCACGGATGCACGCCTCGACCATCTCGAATTTCTTGACCGGGAAGGCTTACACCTTCTGGGTAAATACCGTTTCTAATAATCCGGCGGAGTGGACGCTGGAAGATCTGTTCAAAGAACTATTCAACTACTGTTTTCCTATAGATTATTGCTTACAGATGCGAGAGAAGCTGCGAAATATTTACCAAGGAGGACGTAGCGTGCGCGACTACATGCACGAGCTTGAGAACTTGTTCTTGCTCGTCGGATTTGTCTCGGAACGAGAACGGGTGGACAAGCTGTGGAACGGCCTGAATGAAAGCATACAGCGTGAATTATGGAACAAGGAACTCACTCCGACGACCTCCACTTGGCCAGAAGTCCGCGAGGCTGCCGAAATTATTGAGATCGCTGAAAAGGTCGGCAGAGGACGTTATTCCCGCCCAGGGAACGAACCTCGAGGGCGCAAGCGGAACAATCGAAGTTCCTCGCGCACCAGAAGCCAGCAGAAGGCGTACCTGCATCGTAACAATCGCGAGAATCATCAGGATGATCAGCGCCGCTCTCAGGGACATAACGGCGGAAGAACTCACCAAGCCAGGCCGAACAAGGGCAAGAAATCATCCGGGCGAGTCAAGCGATCCTCTCGCACCCAGAACGAGCCCCGGCTCTCGAGCCGGGAACTTGCTGAGCTCCGGGAGCAAGGCAAGTGCTTCCTGTGTAAGGAAACGGGTCACTATGCGAATGCGTGCCCCAAAGCCAACCTGGTCAAGTCAGACAAGAAGGGAAAACCTCCTGGACTCACCTCGTACAGCGTGGAAATCGGAGGCCATTCTCTGGCTGAACAGCTCAGGGAGCTGGCTGCCACCACTGAGACGTCAGCTGGCATTGATTTGCACTATGTCGAGACCGCCTGGGACGACATGCCTGACTTACAATCAGTTAGCGACTCTTCAGAATCTGAAAATTCGGACTGGTCAGATACGGAAGGCTCTGTACTCACCGAGTGGGAAAACGAGTCCGACGGCAACGTTCCGGTCGGTTATTTCGACGACGAGACAAGTGGGGAAGTTCCTGTCTTGAGTCCGGTGCGGAGAATTGATCCAGGTTTCGGGCTTGAGTTGCCGCTGATTCGACGCGGAGAGCGTCGCGTAGGCGACCTATACGCGGCTCACGCCGAGTACCTGTTGCAACTCAATGGACCCTATTGTTGTCACGATGCGGATATCGACAAGGGAGGTAAACCCTCACCTCATGTGTATCGTACCTCACAAGACTTGTACGTGATTTTTCACTGGAATATGGACGATGTATTAGTAGAAACATCCCAATTACGGGACCCCGATTTCGACGTAGTGCGCTATTACCGGCAACGGGTAGTAGAATAGAAGTCTCCGGACCATCAAGCTTGTTTCCTCGCTCGAGGAGAACTGGAGTACTGTCTCATGGGGGATGCCCTCGCTCGGGAAGTCAAGCATATTCTTGAGGAATACCATCCGTGGCCGGAGGACCCTTTGAACGTGTTCTATCCACCCCGGCACATGGTGGTTCAGTATTACGACAACGTTACGGTGCGAGATATGTACCTCAAACGCACCTTGTCAATACCGGTCAAGTTCCTCTTGAACCCTAGGTTCGACCTGCTGGGCTACTTCGCTCGGCACGCCCGACGACTTTTTGCGGCTCCGGCCTTCAAGCTTGATGACCTGGAGGGCGAATTTCGAGTCCTATTCACGCGTAAACTGAGCCCTCGCATCAGTCCACCCATCCCGCTTTTTGCCGTACGACCAAAGACTCGCCACGCTAAATCCGATAACAGCTTGAGTGCGCTACAGCGCAACGCGGCCGCTCCCCGGGATTTCTCTCGACTCATCCCGGAACCAGTCGTCGTAGTTGTCCAGGTGAATGAGCAGCCCACTCGGGCCCTAGTCGACTCAGGATCCCTGTCAGACTTCATGTCTGCAAGGTTAGCACATCAGTTAGGTCTGGAGGTTTTTGAGCTCACCAAACCTTTGCCTGTGCAGCTGGCTGTCCAAGGGTCCCGCGCAAAGATTAACTTTGGCTGCCGAGCTCGACTGGAATACCAGCGCATCAGGACCGAGAGGTATTTTGATGTCATAAACTTACTGAATTACGACCTCATTCTCGGAACTCCATTCATCTTCCAGCACAAGGTCACGTTGGGACTCAACCCCACCACCCTAGTGGTCGGCAGTCCGCAGGCTCTGCCAATTGAGGGCCGCCAGGTGCGGATGCTACAGTCGCACGCGGCGGACGTGCTGGACGACGTGCTCGAGGCGGCACGAAAGGAGTTGCGTGAGTATGCGGCTCCCATTTGCAAGGAAGCTAGTGACTCACCACTACCTCCTTTGCGGACCATCAACCATCGTATCCCCCTTATAGACCCAGATAAGGTCTATACCTGGCGGCCGTCTAAGTGTCCGGATGCTCACAGAGAGAATTGGCGGGAGAAGCGAGATGCTTACCTCAAATCGGGGCGATGAAAGTACACTAGTGCCCGTAACACGTCCCCAATGCTACTCCTTACCAAGCCTGGTACGGGAGTGAAAGGAATCCCTCCAAAACTGCGAGTAGTGTGCGATCTCCGCGAACGTAACACCAACACAAAAAAACTGACATCACCGCTTCCGGACATGGAAGGTATTCTGCGACGCGTATCCAGGCATCAGTATAGGAGCCTGATGGACGGTAAAGACGCGTACGAACAGATTCGGGTGGAACCCGAACATGTGGAACGTACAGCGATGACTACACCTGATGGAAACATGGTCAGCCTTGTTTTGCAGCAGGGAGACTGCAACGCTGTCGCAACGTACCAGAGCTTGATGAACTACATCAGGAAAACGTCACGGACTTGGACCCATACTTGGGCCCAAGTTCATGTACTTGGACTCAAGTCTGTGTACTTGGCCTCAAGTCCGTGTACTTGGCCCCAAGTCCGTGTACTTGGCCCCAAGTCCATGTACTTGGTCCCAAGTCCATGTACTTGGTCCCAAGTCCATGTACTTGGTCCCAAGTACACGGACTTGACCCAAGTCTATATACTTGGGGTACTTGGGGTACTTGGACCACAACTTGGACTTTACATGTTGACTTCAGTATACTCAGGCCTCAATTTGAGCAATTGGTGTTCTATCAGTCACACATCTTGTATACTTCTTATGTAATAATATCTATCATAGACATCCATACACTAGTTGTAAACCAGTCTGTTTTAAGGCTGTAGAAGCAGCTTTATAGTCTATTAGAAGAAGGGCAATAACATGTGATAGAAGACTTTAAGTTGTTACAATGTGCTTGTTTCAGTAGTGATACAGAGGTACAATATCCAGATAATGCTCAAGAATAGTGGTATCAGTGGTGGATGTCCAAGTTC
>NW_006766963.1:0-5565 GCF_000275845.1 Dichomitus squalens LYAD-421 SS1 | reverse complement strand
CAGAATAGCAGCCATATATAGCGCTCTTTGCTGGACTCCGAGAAATTCTTCACCATCCTCTCCTGTACCATAGCAGAACTTGGACATCCACCACTGATACCACTATTCTTGAGCATTATCTGGATATTGTACCTCTGTATCACTACTGAAACAAGCACATTGTAACAACTTAAAGTCTTCTATCACATGTTATTGCCCTTCTTCTAATAGACTATAAAGCTGCTTCTACAGCCTTAAAACAGACTGGTTTACAACTAGTGTATGGATGTCTATGATAGATATTATTACATAAGAAGTATACAAGATGTGTGACTGATAGAACACCAATTGCTCAAATTGAGGCCTGAGTATACTGAAGTCAACATGTAAAGTCCAAGTTGTGGTCCAAGTACCCCAAGTACCCCAAGTATATAGACTTGGGTCAAGTCCGTGTACTTGGGACCAAGTACATGGACTTGGGGCCAAGTACACGGACTTGGGGCCAAGTACACGGACTTGAGGCCAAGTACATAGACTTGAGTCCAAGTACATGAACTTGGGCCCAAGTATGGGTCCAAGTCTGTGACGTTTTCCTGATGTGCTGCGACACAGAGATATTTTGCTTGGCTGTCAATTTACCTGGGTAACAGATCACAAGGGGTTAGTACACTTGCTGAACCAACGGAACCTGTCCGGACGGCAAGCCCGTTGGCTAGAGAAAATCTCTGAATACAATTTCACAATCGAGTATGTACCAGGCGTTGACAACATATTAGCAGACGCCCTATCTAGAATATACTCTAATGACCAACCCGGCACGGTGCGAGCACCGTCAGAATACACCCAACATGATGACGCCGCAAACGCACCTCGGGCGCTCTCCGCCAACGCTGTCTCTGTACCCCTCCTTATTGACCTTGAGGGACGGGCTGCTACTGAGCTAACTAAAGCTGCTCCTCGACGTTCGGAGAGGCTGCAAGCCGCCGCCGGAGGACTCAAACACGCTGTTACAAGCAGCGTTGGGTCGAGGCTGGAGGGCGCGTCGCGTGCAAGCCGAGCACCTCGACGGCCACGTGATCGCATTCAGGCTTCGCGCTCGTCGACCGACGCGGTGTCGACAGTCAGAAAGACGGTCTGGGAGACAAGCAAGACGGTGAATGCGAGACGAAACAGCATCGCACGGTCGGAACAGTCTGCTGGCAACCAGCAGAAGACGCCTGCGCTGCCGAAAAGGCAACCCTCACGCCAACAACGGTGGGAGAAGCTGTCAACGCCAGCGCCTGAGACCGGGCGTCCTGAGACCTCCAAGGAGTTCGCCGCTCGCATTAGGCGTGTCATTGTCCACCCTCCTCATGCAGAACGACAGGAGGGCGCAAGTACCCAGCAATCTAGTCTCAGCACTTCCAGAACGGAAGCAGCCTCCAAATCCGCTGAACAGGCGGACGGCACGCCACCATCTCCGACCCCGCAGGACAGCAGTACCCCAGCTCAGCCCGCCAAGCATGCAGAACGTTCGGAAGCTCAGCTCCTGGACCACATTGCCAGTTCTCAAGACGGCATTCACCTGGAGGGCGCGTTACACAACAGATACGCTGAAGACGTATTTTTTGCGCCGATCGTCAAGAACCCCCATCAGTACAAGAATTTTTGTGTCTCTGACGGTCTAGTCTTTGTCAGGGAACGAGGACGTGAGCTACTGTGTATCCCCCACGTCCTAGTCAATGGGTGCAATGCCCGGGAGATTGTGATCTCGCACGCGCACTCTCTTCTCGCTCACCTGGGACCGAAAAAGACTGCTGACCTCCTTCGTGACCACGTATGGTGGAAAACTCTCCTCCCAGACGTACAGTCTTACTGCGACTCGTGCATGACTTGCAAGCGCAGCAAGCCAGCTTATCAGAAGCCGTATGGTCTCCTCAACCCGTTACCAGTTCCTGCGGCACTCTGGGAGGCGATCGGAATGGATTTTGTGGGACCCCTTCCTGAGTCTAAGGACAGAGATAGTACCTATAATTCGATCACCACTGTGATCGACCTCTTGACAGGAATGGTCCATCTGATCCCCTCTAAGACGACTTATCGCGCACGAGACGTCGCTGAGCTTGTTTTCTCAGAAGTCTATAAGTTACATGGGCTACCTAAGGCTATTATCAGCGATCGGGACGTGTTGTTCACCAGTACCTTCTGGTCACACCTGCACAAGCTTATTGGTGTGGAATTGCGGATGTCTAGTGCTTACCACCCAGAGTCTGACGGTTCCACGGAGCGTGCAAACCGCACCATATCCCAGATGCTAAGGCAATGCATCAAACCCGATCAAAGGGACTGGGTGGCTCGTTTGCCGGGAATCGAGTTCGCCATTAACATGGCTCGATCGGATGCCACCGGTTTTGCTCCATTCTTCCTCAATACGGGCCGCATGCCCCGTCCAATGATTTGGGATCGCCCCGCAAAGGACGAGTACCCTGGGGTACGAATCTATGCGCAAAAAGTCAATTCAGCCATCATGGCGGCGCATGATAGTGTGATCGCGGCCAGGACTAAACATGTCTGTGATGCTAACCGCCGGCGGAGGCTGGCCCCATTCTCGGAAGGGGACCTGGTCTATATCTCTACTAAGAACATTTCTCTACCTAAGGGTCTGGCTCGTAAGCTCGCTCCGAAATATATCGGGCAGTACCGCATTGTACGCGACTACCATAACTCCTCGTTCCGAGTAGAGCTGCCCTCCAGCCTGAAGCGGCGAGGTATCCATAACGTTTTTCACGCCTCTTTGCTCTGTATTCACGAGCCCAATGACGACCGGCTCTTTCCTGGCCACCTGGACACCCAGGTATTCGAGATTGAGGACCCTGAAAACAAGTGGGCTGTTAGTAAAATTGTTGGACACGTCGGTAAAAGGACTGACACGATTTTTGAGGCCGAATGGAAGTCAGGGGACAGGACTTGGATCCCTTATCGAACGGCTGAGCTGTTAGGTGCGTTAAGAATGTACCTGGAGGCGTTAGGACTAGAGTCAGTCAATCAGCTCCCCGAGGGCTCGGGGACACCACCGCCTGACGACCCGCAGATCTTTTCGGGTCATGTTGACGTATTCCTGCAGAGCCTTATCAGCCATGTCTGCCAGGAGTATAATAGGTACGTCGACTCACCGCTTTCTTTACCCCAGCCCCCTGTTCTCGATCATCCGCCATCTACCCGCTCCTCCCGTCGACACCGACGCCGCCGTCCCAACCACCAGGCCAACACCGCTCACCATGCACGTCCACTCGACCCTCTGCCCAGGCGGGGACCTACTCCTCACTTCCGCCCACCTTTCCGGGATCCACGTCTATCCCGCTCAACTCCTCCATCTGTAAAAACCACCTTTGCGAATTACACCTATTCAGTACAAATTAGCTCTTAATAGACACAGTAGTTGAATAGTGAAAAATAGTGCAAAATCGAGAGGTCCCCAAAAATAATTGCACTATTTTGCACTATTAATGCAAATTCGTGCAAAGTAGCACCATAGTAGACGGAAACAGTGCTACAGTAGACGTTGATAGTAGTGGATAGAGTGGGTCCATAATTTCTGACTAGTGTAGAAATGCTTAATATGACCACAAAACCATCTGTTTATAAGCCCCAGATGCATTTCAAATGCTGGAAAAAATATTATAAAAAAGTGTCCTCACCCAGTCTTGAACCCCCAACCCCACTTTCAGATAACACTCTTATTCCAAAGGGGGTGCTCTATACCACTGCACCACTAGACCTTACATAGATCTTCTTCACAAGTACAATATATATCCATCACTGCTAGACTTGGGGCAAAGTGGTGACACCTCACCTTGAGATTCACCTGCTGAGGCTTGCATATGTGTAATGTCTGGGACTATGTATATAATATGGAGTGTGCTATAGAGTATGCTTCATAGTATGAATGCTGTGCTGACAGCCTAGTCCTATACATGATAACAAGTTCTATGTTGAGTTGTGCCCTCAAATATAAGTCAGCTATCATGGTAATTTTGCAGCTATAGAGGTGTGTAATGCTTGAGTTGAGAACTATGAGCTATAAATAAAGGATTGTCATCTTATTTGAGTCTCCCCTAAATGAGTAGTGCTAAAATAGCGCAAAATAGTGCTACAGTAGTGCAAAATAGCGAAAATTAGAGGACCACATTTGCAGTAGTGCTATAGTAGTATCATGTTGGCACTACATGGCACTATAGAAAAAGCGATAGTGAAGAGTAGTTTTAACTAGTACCAAGTATATTAATTAGTGCTTAGTTGCACTACTGAAGAAGTGCGTCTGAATAGTAGCTCTAATGTAGATTTTATCTCTGCTAACACTTGCTAATATAGATGAGATTATCTGAATAGTGATAATTAGTGTCAATTCGCAAAGGCTGTTTTTCCAGATGTCCGCTTGTACCTCGAGCATGAGACTCACTTGCGGGAGCTGGTCAGTGGGGGCAAGAGTTTCGATTTTGCCGAGCACCCGATACCGGCCGGTATAGACACGTTCGTGACAATCTGGAACGAGGACGCGCACAGCCTGTACGGGTTCTCGTCGGTTGATCCCAACTCGGGCGCTATAATACTCACCACGCGCCCTCCCCCTCCCGCCGAGCTCCTCTATCCCACGCTCCTATGCGAGGAGAAATTAGAAGACCGGTTCAAGCTCTCCCGCGAAGAGCGACAGCTCTTGGAGAGGCTCAAGGCCGACGCCGCCATGCGCGAGTCCGGCCATGTCGAGAAGTCTCGCCGTCAGTACGAAGGGCGCGAGGCTCGTCGCAAGAGCAAGGCCCGTCTCGGGGCCCACTCCTCGGCCATGCGCAAGGTCGCTTCGGCCCTGGCCACTACCCTCGACCTCCAAAACCAAGCAGGTCTCGACCTGGGTTACGAGGCGGGGTCTCCCTCGAACGCGGGTTCCCCGGGGGCGGGCATCGGCCTTTCTCAACTCCTCAACGTCCCGGACTTCGCTTCCGAGACCGCTCACGCGGACGGAGAGGACGCGACCATGGAATTCAACCCCGTCGCGACCGAGAGCGACGCGAACGCGTCCTGAACATGGACGCCCCGCCCCCGCACCGGCGCGGTTGTCCAGGAGGGCATATGTAGCGCCCGCGTCGCGCGCTACTTCTCTTCTCCCCCTCCGTACCTGATCGACGTTGTGCTTCGGGATTGGCCCCTTCCTAATCCTAGCTTCTCCTATCTAACTCTTATCTGTACCGTGTGTTCCCGAACCTTAGAGCTGTTATAGTGTCACGGACGTTGGTGTCACAGCCAACGAGCTGTGCCACCAAAACAAACAAGGGCAAAGCTTACTGGTGCAGAGGTTGGTGCTGAGAAGCGAAGCAACCCGAGGTGACACAGCAAGAGATGTGAAGAGGTGTATTCCCTAGACTAGAAGGGGCAGTAGAAGGTAGGGCTGCTAGCTACCTACAGAGGAGATGGGTGATCGACGAGAAGATCAAGTCTGAGGTTCCCTGCCTCAGACTCCCTACTATATATACTAATACAATGGTGCACAGACCAGGTACCTATTGACCATCGTTTGGTCAGAGTTCTCTGCCTCATGTCCTACCCTCTGACCTG
>NW_006766962.1:106465-109332 GCF_000275845.1 Dichomitus squalens LYAD-421 SS1 | reverse complement strand
TCAGTTAGTCAAGAAGTTCTACGCCAAGTTCCCTTCAAAACCTCGATCGTGAGGACACGATCCTTTGGAGGGGGGTACTGTCACTAACCGCCCCCACGGGGCTACGTTTTCCTTTTCGATTCGGACCACTGCCTTGTACGTTCACCCCTTGTTCTCTATTCGGCGTGGTTTCCCCTTGTTTGCACACGGACAACAGCTCCCCTTGTTTCTCTCTTCGCTATTGTCCTACAGCCTTGTACTCGGTGCCCATGGCAACGCCATTGTCCCCTTAGCGCCCATTGTTCGTTCCTTGTATATAGCTGGATCCCTTGCTACCTGGAGACTCTAGTTTCGACCTCTTGTCTCCAGGTAAGCCATCGTGTATTTCGCTCTGTAGATACTTCGCTCAATACACATCTTGTCTCCAGTCCTGCCTGTTGAGCTCCGCTCCAGTCTCACTGCGATCAGAGCTCGTCGGCGCTCCTGCCTGCCTCGCTCGTCTCCACTTACTCGCTCGACAGTCAGTCGTAACACACCTCTGGCAGATGCAGATGTTTCTCTCGGACTATGTCAGCAGCGGTAATACGAAGCAATGGGGAGCACTCTCCTTAGAAACGGCCCGGCGTTGGCAGAAGGGTACGCATACCGCCCGGTCCTTACGTGCCTGGACGCGCGCTTTTTTGAAGGACCGGCACGATCTCCCCCTCACCCCCGAGAACACATGGACAAGGTCGCTGCTCGACAAGTGTCCGGACCTGAAAGTAGCTGTCAGCGAGCATCTGCAAAGCATCGGGAAGTACGTACGCGCCCTTGACATCGTGCAATTCACAGCGATGCCTGCAAACCTCACCAAATACGGGTTAACGAAGCCTATTTCGCTATCCCAGGCCCAGGTCTGGATGCGGGCTCTGGACTACCGCTGGACCAAGACTCCGAATGGACAGTTTGTGGATGGCCACGAACGTGCTGACGTCACGAGCTATCGACAGACGAAATTCCTACCAGCGATCGCAGACTATGATCATCACGCTCGTCAGTGGGATAAGGACGGCACAGAGGTTCCAGTTCCAGACGACTTACCTCGCCCCCGTAATCGCCGTGTTGTCTACTGGCATCACGACGAATCTGTCTTCTATGCACACAACCGCCGGGTCCGCCGCTGGGTGCACAAGACTGAGAAAGCCGTACCTCGGGCCAAGGGAGAAGGGGCTTCTCTAATGGTCGCTGACTTTGTGTCAGCTGAATATGGCTGGCTACGCTCTCCTGATGGCAAGGAGTCAGCACAAGTCCTATTCTGCCCAGGCAAGAACCGCGATGGCTACTTCACCCATGAAGAAATCCTGACCCACGCAACGACCGCAATGGACATCCTCTCCCGTCACTACCCCAATGAGCAACACGTCTTTATCTTCGACAACGCACCAACTCACCTCAAACGAGCTCCCGATGCGCTGTCAGCAAGGAAGATGTCACTGTACCCGACCAAACCTGGGGGCCCATTTTTTGGTGTTGAGCAGACAACCACTGATGCGGGGGGGAAAGAGGTCAAGGTCAAGGTTCCAATGGCGAACGGTCACTTCAATGGGCAACCACAGTCGTTCTATTTCGAGACCGGACACCCACGCGCTGGCATCTTCAAGGGGATGGCACAAATTTTGACAGAGCGTGGGTACGATCTCACAGGGCTTCTCAGGGAATGCCCGGGTTTCAAATGCAAACCTCCCACGCTGTCTTGCTGCATCCGCCGGCTCCTATTCAACAGCCGGATTTTCAGGAGGTTGAGACACTGCTCGAGACCCACTGTCGTGCTCGCAGCTTTGATGTGCTGTATCTGCCCAAATTCCATTGTGAGTTGAACTGCATTGAGCAGTGCTGGGGCTATGCAAAGCGGAAATACCGCGAGATGCCAGCATCTTCGAAAGAAGCTGATCTCGAAGCAAATGTCCTTGCCGCACTAAATTCAATCCCACTTGTGACGATCCGGAGGTCAGTTTTCCGTTATGATGTCATCTAGAGCGCTTACCAATCCTTTTTTGGCACAGGTTCTACACTCGGGCCCACCGTTTCATGGATGCGTATCGCCGCGGGCTCGATGGGAAGCAGGCTGCGTGGGCAGCGAAGAAATATCGTAGCCACCGCGTCCTTCCAAACGACATTCTTGAGGAGCTCGATCGGGAAGGCATCACTCCGGACAACTAATGATCCCTACTCCATAATCATTATTCGTGTTTATAACTATACTATGTGTGCTCCGCTATTGCTACATAATCCCCTCTACTTGTATACCTGTCCAGTCATGCCATTGACCACTCTCTCCTCTGCGCAACACTCCCACCTACTTATCGGCTTTAATCAACAAGTTAATATGTTTGGCGCCCTGCTTCACGTGCTACGTAACGCCGTGACATAATAGTAGATTGTGCACCGGGCCAATCTTACATATGTACTTAGGGCCTGTTCGGCAAAGAGTTGGAGTTAGAGTTACCGGCATTTCATGCCCAAATATAGTAATAATATCTCGGTTTTCGATTTCGAGAGAACTCGAGTTACTCGGGCGAGTGCATGCGTTCGGATGCCTCCCAGCAACTCCGGGCGGTTGTTATCAGCTCACGTCGTAATTTGTCTTGAGGCTCTACCCTTTTGGCAGCCTGCTTGATTCTCTCTGTATAGAGTATTGGGATGGCTATAATGACCAGTGTAGAATGTGATCAGACATCTGAGGCCATCCTACTTGGGGGATTAGAGCAGGCTACTACCAAGGCCCGCCCAGCCAAAATAATGACAGTTACTGCTATTATAGCCTGTCTTCGGCGCTCTATATGAGCCTGATGGATTGCTTGGTAAATTTTGACAGCTGCTCTTGTGTAGACCACGGTGAAGCAGGGATG